>NW_018164512.1:24659-57984 GCF_001263595.1 Phalaenopsis equestris | reverse complement strand
CCCACCCCCCACAGGAGGGAGATCGTCCTTTCCTCCAGTCAACATCTTCAATAAGAATAATAAATTTTATTAGTATTAAACATAACACATCCTACATAATAAAATAAAACATAACGATGCTTAATAAACATAAAACACATAAGTTTGCAGTAGACAGATAGATAAAATTGTAAAGTGCAAGGTACAACTACTAAAATAAAAAAACACAAAACTATGAAATAAATTGAAATAAAAAATTCATTGAAAGGTATAATAAACTTGCTCATCTTACTCAACATCATCTGAAGGGTGACTAAAGGATGAATTTATGATCTCTTCTTCATAATTATCAGAAAACATTCAACGTAATTACCTCTCAAATGAATACATCCAGTGGTACTTTACAATTTTATCTTGTATTTACTATTTAGACATCTATTTTAGTATCAATAATTTATAGATTACAATTAATATTTCGATCATACATTTATTTAGTTATGTGTACTAACTAATTTTTCTATTCTTATTACAGATGGCTTCTGGAGGTAGAGATGGTCTCCCTCCATGTGGGGGACACTGTCAAGATCAACTTTGGAGGAAGGCCCTCATCAAACGACAAGGAGTGACTATTATTCAGATGAGCACTTATTTGCCACTCTCTACCAAGGACACTACTGTTGTTAATTCATCTTCATAGGTTTCCACCCGGACACAATCACTGTAATCATATACCCAAACTTGCACCCCCTCTCATCCCACCCTACTAGTACCAACACCTTACATGTGCAAGTCTACCTAACATAGTTAAATCATGCATATAATTTTTTTCTCTAGGAACAAATTATAAACATAATATTGCACGATCAATCTTCTAATACTCTTGATTCCCTAGAGACATTCCTATATTAACTATTTGTGATCTTAAGTTATCCTTTTTTAATATATTTAATTCATCACACTTTTTTTCTCTTTCAATATTTCTTATAAATTTCTATCTCCAATTTATAATATTAATCACGGAGATAAATAGAAGTAAGAATAAGATATTGGATTTAAAAAATAAATTTTTAAACTTATGCTCTAATAGTTAATTCCTCTTTTTGAAAGTCAATATTTGCCTTGTAATTTGCAAAAAATGGTTTTCATAGTAAGTTTGGGATCTTAGAATCTTGCTCCGTATCTAATATAATAAAATTCATTGAGAATGTAAACTTATCAACCCTAACTAGGTCACTCTTTATTGCATATTAATAAAAAGTAAGAGAATGATTGAGGTTATTGTGGTAAGCTGGACTTTTCTTAGTCCTAATCTCTTAAAAATGGATAAAGGCATTAAATTGATATTCACTCCTAAATCACACAATGCCTTCCCAAAGAATGTATCTCTTATAGTGCATGGAATAGTAAAACCACCCAGATCCTTAAGTTCTTGTAGTAATTTTCTCTGAATAATTGTTTTTCACTCTTCACTAAGTGTTATAGTTTCAAATTCTTCTAACTTTTTTTTATTTAATATGTTTTTCAAAAATTTAACATAACTAGGCATCTATCCAAGAGCTTTTGCAAATGAAATATTAATGGTATGCTTTATAAACACCTCTATTAAATTTGAAAACATATTAATCTAATTTTTACTTAAGCAAGATCTGTAGAAATTGTGGTGGTGGTCTTTTAGGTTTCTTCCTTTTAAGTGAAGGTGCTTTTCTTATGTCATGTGATGGTTTTTCAATAAGTCTATCAGACACAAATTATGGCTCTTCTAATCTAGGCTCTTTCATTTCTACCTCCTCTAAGTCCTTTCCACTTCTAAATCTAATGGTATTGTATTATTCCTTTCCGTAGACATTAGGATTCACCTTAGTTCTGGTTATCTGAGGAATTTGGTTGGTGCCTAATAGCATTAGGTAAGCTAGATCAGTCCCAGTGGTAATAACCTAGAGTACTAAAGAATTTAACCACATCGAAGCCTTATTATTAAGAGAAAAGAAAAAAATATAATTCTAACAACATCATTTGAGATATTGTTACACCTAATCGTTACACATTATTCTAAGAGGTTGGCTATGTAATGGTTAGAGTCTTTAGAAGGTGAACCTCCAAACTATTTATTTTGGGTTATTTAAATTATGGTAGGTTCATGCTCAAATGGGTGGGTAGGCCTAGAGGGAAGGGTTATTGATACTCTGATGTATTTCATGTGTCATCAAGTCAGCAAAGTACCTAAGTGGTCTAGGCTTAATGTTATGTTTTCTTCTTAAGGGTTTGTCATCTCTCCTTAAATTCAATTTCTATTTTAAATCCCATCATATATATATATATATATATATATATACTGCTAATTTTTCTATTTTAAGATCAAACAATACTTGTTCACAAATTGACTCATGAGCATACACCCTAGGTATGTTTAGATACTGACACGAAAATAACATAAATAACTTAATATTAAATACTCAAAACATAATAAAGCAAATTAATGTTCAAAAAGCAGAAATAAATCATATGTTACAATATTTTAGATTTATTTACGCATTAAATAACAATAAAGATAATGCAAAACACACAAAATAAGATACATAATAGCAAAATAACCTTATAATTTTGAAATTTAACTTTAAATTTTTTTACTAAAACTATGCTAAATTAAAAATTTAACATCATTCCATGACAACTTGCCAAAAATATGATTTGTTATGCAATGAAGTACTCAATAACCATACAAGTATTCGTGTCAATTAAGTAGTATACATATTACAGAGTCTATATATCTATCTATTGATAACGAGTTAATTTTCAAAAATGGTGAAATTTTTAGTTTATTAATCAAATGCTTACTTTTAAGGGTTGAAAGTTTGAGAAATTTTTAAAAGATTTATGTATTCTAATTTTGAAAAATTCTAAACCACAAAGGATGTGTTTTCTATAGTGAGAATTATGTTCTTTAACTTAGATTGTGTGAATCCTCAAAAGTAATCCCATGAATTTTCTTTCTAAAGTTGACAACTGAAGAAAAAATACTCTTTACTCTATTTCTAGTTATTAAGAAGCATTAGAAACTCTTATTCTAATTTTGAAAAATTCTAAACCACAAAGGATGTGTTTTCTATAGTGAGAATTATGTTCTTTAACTTAGATTGTGTGAATCCTGAAAAGAAATCCCATGAATTTTCTTTCTAAAGTTGACAACTGAAGAAAAAACACTCTTTACTCTATTTCTAGTTATTAAGAAGCATCAGAACTCTTATTATAATTAAATTTTGCTTAACCATACAAAGTACTCTCGAAGCTCTCTAGTCCCCTATACATTTACAATCTCCTACAAGCAATATTCATATTAAACAAGGTTATTGTGTGTTCTCCTACTCGTTATTCTAGCCTACAATCAATATTCCTAGATCATAGGGAGTTTTAACAGGTCAATTGGCCAAATTAAAATTAAAGGTAATACAAAAAGATAACACCTCAACTTGCAATTATATCTCCAAAAATCTCACATAAATCTCTAAAAAAACAAATGATTCGTCATATATCAAGCATAAAGATTTTAGTTCTTAAGAATGTTATGAGAAAACCAAGAAAATTTCAATGAAACTAAAGCAAAAAATTAATGTTTACAACAAGAATAATCTAAACCAAAAGCTATATTGACTTGCTCCACAGACCTACATAGTACAACTATTTTCATTTGATTCTTCTATCTCACACACTCATAATACAGAGAAACATTCCCTAAACTATCTAAAAATACTCACGGACACCCACCTCTAAGATCCCATGAGCCTTCCTAGATTTGCATGTTGATCCAAACTCTCCCTTTAAGTCTATCATACTTTAAATGAAGAAATATAGCAAATTTAAATGTCGATTTACCTTAAACATCATAAGAATGACACAAAACTATCTGAAGGAAATGTTGGGCTCCTCGGCATCAGGGTTGGGTCGCTGAGTTTCCACCTACTTTGTCTCAAGCGAGTATGAAACTTTTCTTCAGGAGCTTATGTACTAGCACTAGGCACTAGGTTTTAGCTCTTGAGCCTTCACACATGTTAGATTGATCTGCTTTGGGTGCCTAAGTGCCAGCCTGGTTTCATACTTAGTAGGAGGGGGCGCCTACTTTCCATGCTCTATATAACATTGGTGAAATGGGAACTATTTTAGGCACATAGGAGCCAGACATGGGTGCCCAAGTGTTGCTCTGATACTTTGCATGAATTTTGCTCCTATTGCTCCCGATTGCTATTTTTCAACCTATATATTGCACAAAAATTTAAATTTATTATGGGAAAACATAAAATTAGCACAAATAACATATAAAATATATCACATTTGTTACACATCAATAATCCATGTATATGTCCATCTCACATTTAATTTATACTAAAGCGAAAATGGAGCATGATTCATTTATTATTTCATCACAAGTGGAGCTCCTTTCTTTATATAAGATGTCCTAAATTGTAAATTAGATTTTAATTATTAAAGTCAAATCTAAAGCTGAGTTTAATTCAAGAATACCACTTATCAGAGGTAAATCCATGATCAAATTAGTTTATGATAATTTTTTTTTTAATTAGGTAGTATTAACTCTGTTTACTCTTAGCTCAATTTTAATTTTTGCTGCCACATGTGACATTAGATTCTACAATCACTTGGAGTTAAATGGCCCAATCATAAAAGTAGTCAAATGTCTAAGCAAGTCGGCTAATTGAGGCAATAATGGAGCAATAGAAGCTGTCTCTCAGGAAGTAGATACACTGTAGTGTCTAGTTTATGACTTATAGGTCAAAACCAAAGTAGCATAATTTACATTTCCTTTTAGTTGTACAAATGAATGTCAATTTTTAATACAAGGGCACTAAGAATATAAAAAAATGCAAAGGAGCATGCAAGTCCCACATTGTAGGTCTGACTATTTCTATGTAAAAATTTAAAAAAAAAGATGATACCTTAATCTTTATCAATATATTATCTAAATTAAATTAAAAAAATACTATTTTTTGCATGCTATTTAGGATAGATAGTTGTTGTGAAAAGGTAATATGATGCATAATGATGCTTCATTGTCATCCATGGATGCAGAGAGAGATGGGTAATATTGTAATGTGTACTATAATTCTTTTGCAGGGATTTACGGAAATTAAGTGTCTAGTATGATGAACGATAAATTTAATATAAAATATGAATGAATTTGAAGTTTACACCTTAGTTCATTTATGTTGGAATAAAAATACGACCGATTAGACTGAATTTGAGATTTACACTGTTCAATATAAAATGTTGTCGGCATGCCAGTGGCTTCAGCGCCGCAGTTGTTGATCATTACCCAGCTGACGTTGTCGCTCGCTGTGGATCACAATCGTAGGTCCACTGGTGAAAGGCAGTCGCTATCGCATGACGTTGGCCACCGTCCACCGCCATGCAATGCCAATCGTCGGCAGCCCACCGCTCGTCACCCACAGCCTACCGCTTGTTGCTTCCACAACCGCTGACCACATCCCACTACCACAGCCGATCATAACTATGAGATGCTACCCGCCAATAATATCTTAAATATTTTGAAATACGTTGTTTTCAATTTACTTTAAACCAAACAAAATAAAAATATTTAAAATCCTATTACATTTATTTGACACTGCATTATTTTTTCAGCAAATCGATAATGAAGAATAAATTTTATTTTTGAGATATTGAAAATGATTTTTTTTTTAATTTTGGTATTTCAAATGCAAGCATACGCCATACTCGTTGCATAATGTTTTAGGTCAAGATGACGAAAATATAGAGGCAAGTCAGAGGTAGTCAAGACGATAGTTATGGAGCCTAAACATCCTGGAAGAATATGTAGGTAGAATTTTAGAGTCCCTCCAACTTGATACTTTCCTCACAGCATCACAATGATCCTTATGATTGTTGAGATTATTGAAGGAATACATTCTCATATAGCTACAACTTCATCATTGTGACATATTTTGTAGTCAAGGTGGCTTGTTTTTGAATTGATACAAGTATTTTATGTATTTGCTAATGAATCAGTATTATTGTGGCACGTTATGTATAATTTATTTTATATTAATGTTGTATATTTTGAGTGGTTTGAGATTTCTTACCTGGTTGATTCTCTATCTGGTGAAATAAAAATTTGTGTTATATTAATGTTACATATATATCGCAAGTGGTTTGAAAGCACATGATTCATTTGGAGTTTGGTGACTTATGTAATTTATGAAATACATAGATTTAATGACCATTTATTGTTGTTGATCAACTATTACAAGTTTGTGACTAAAATATATGTTGATAGTGTTGAGTGTGGAGCCCGGTGGAGAAAAATAAAATTTAAAAAAAAAAAAAACCTTACCTTCCTCTGTCTCCCGTAACCGACTTCCCCGACTCCCTCTCAGATTTTGTGAAAAAAAAACCTACTCGCCTCACGTTCGCTAGAATTGAACACCTTCGTCTTTCTCTCTCTCGTGAAAATAGGTTGCTTCTCCTCTCGTCTCCTCCCCTGTCTCCGCCTGCTTCAGCTCGCAAGCCTTCCTTCAGTTCGCGGAGATTCCCGGCTTGGATTTTTGGATTCTTCTTGAGGTTTACGAGAAGCAGAAGCAGAAGACGGAAAAATGTGTGTTTTTCGCAAGGTGCTCTCTCTTAATTGTTTTTGCATGTTTGTCAGAAGAGAGAAGAAGATGGTGAAGAAGAATGTGTTTGTTCTTGATTTCTTATTGGTGGATTGTGGCAGAAGAGAAATAAGTTATTTCTCTTGTACGTTTTTCTTCTTCTTCGGTATATCTCGGTGTAGAGAGAAGAGAGAAGAAGTGAGAGAAAGAGTTCGCTCTTGTAATTGGAGACGATCCACTGGTGTAAATTCCTTAATTAGTAAAATTCTCTACAACTCTGTGGATGTAGACAAATTTGTCGAAACACGTAAATCTGTGTGTTCTTTTCTAGTGTAAATTTTCTCATGTTATTTTATTCGCTTCATCGTCGATCATTATTCTATTTCAATATACCACAACAACTGGTATCAGAGCCAATGACTGTGGATGAAGTGAAAGTTTCAGGGATCGAGAAGTTCGATGACACAAATTTTGGACATTGGAGGATGCAGATAGAGGACTACCTTTATGGGAAGAAACTTCATCTTTTGTTATTGGGGAAAAGATCTGAAAGAATAGATGAGGTTGAATGGAATTTATTGGATCGACAGGTTTTGGGGGTTAATTGATTGACCCTATCGAGATCCGTTGCACACAACGTTGTCAAGAAAATGACGACTGCTGATCTTACGGCAGCTTATGGCAGCCCTGTCAGGTATGTATGAAAAGCCATCGGTGAATAACAAGGTATATCTGATGAAGAAGTTATTCAATTTAAAGATGGCGGAAGGTACGTTTGTTGTACAATACTTAAATGATTTTAATACTAACACAAATTAATTATCATCTGTGGAAATTGCATTCGATGATGAGATATGTGCACTGATCTTATTGGCTTCATTTTCAAATAGCTGGGAAGCTATGAGGATGACTGTCAGTAATTATGCAAGTAAATCTAAACTGAAATTTGAAGATATTCTTGATTTCATTTTTGGCTGAGGAGGTGCGCAGGAAATATTCTGGTGAGATCTCAAGTTTGAGTTCAGCGTTAAATGTTGATTCCAGAGGGAGATCACATAACAGAAACTCCAACAGGGTAAGATCAAAATGAAAGAACAGAAGTAGGAGCAAGTCAAGGACTGATAAACAAGTAACTTGCTGGAATTGTGGCAAAGTTGGTCACATAATGAAAAACTGTAGGAATCCTAAGAAGAAAGAGAATGACAGTGCGAGTGTGGTAACTGAAGTATCACAGGATACACTACTGCTGGCATTTCATAGTCCTGTTGATGACTGGATATTGTATTCAAATGTTTCTTTTCATACAACTTTCATTGGGAATTGATGCAGAATTATGTTGCAGGTGACTTTGGGAAATTATATCTGGTAGATAGAGAAGCTCTGAACGTGGTAGGAATGGGAGGTATTGGCATTACACTTCCAAACAAGAACACATGGACTACAAAAGGTCAGACACATTCCTAAACTGAAGAAGAACCTTATTTATGTCGAACAGCTTGATGAGTGTGGACATTCAATTGTGTTCTCCGATAGCACCTGGAAGGTTACAAAAGGAGCACGGGTACTGACTCGGGGTAAGAAAATAGGTATGCTGTATATGACTACTGGTTCAATTAACAGTATTGATACTACTGTTGCAGAGAGCATAACAAAGTTGTAGCATTACAGACTTGGCCACATGAGTCAGAAATGTATGATAGAACTTCAGTCCAGAGGTAAGCTACCAGAATTGAAGTCAGTTGATCTTGGCATATGTGAGAGTTGCATTATAGGGAAGCAGAGGAAGGTTAGTTTCTTGAAAGGTTGCAAGACGCCAAAGGCAGGAAAGCTGGATCTTGTACACACAGATATGTGGGGACCTTCTCCAGTGGAATCTCTTGGAGGCTCTCGTTACTACATCACATTCATTGATGATCATAGCAGAAAGGTATGGGTTTATTTCTTGAAGTATAAATTTGATGTATTCAGTGTGTTCAAGACTTGGAAGATTATTGTTGAGACAAAGACATGCTTAAAGTTGAAATGTCTGAGGTCTAATAATGATGGTGAGTACATTAATGGTGGGTTCAAGGAGTACTGTGCAGCTCAGGGAATCAGAATGGAGAAGAACATTCCAGGAACACCACAGCAAAATGGTATTGTAGAGTGCATGAACAGGACCATTAATGAGCAAGCTAGAAGCATGAGATTGCACGCCGGACTACCACCTACTTTCTGGGCAGAAGCGGTCAGTACTGCAGTTTATTTGATCAATAGGGGGCCATATGTTCCATTAAACTATGAATTACATGAAGAAGTCTAGAGTGTGAAAGAGGTAAAATTTTCTCACCTTAAAACTTTTGGTTGTCTTTCTTATATTCTCATTAATCCTGATGCTCGAAGTAATCTTGAGGTTAAGTCAAAGAAATGTTATTTCATTGGCTATGGAGATGAGGCATTTGGATATCATTTTTGGGATGATCAGGGTTAGAAAATCACGAGGAACAGGAACTTGATTTTCAATGAGAATTTTATGTACAAGGACAAGTCTAATACAGTTTTTGAAACAACACTAACAGAATTTGAGTTTGTAAGATTTGATGATTTCCCAGAGGTCACAGTGCAGGACAGAGATGCTGGTGATGAGGAGAGTTGATCTGGGGCATCCACTCCTATTGTTCCACAGTCAGTTTCAGAGCAATCTACCCCTATAGTTGCATTTCGTAGGTCAGAAAGGGTTAGACGTTCTCCACAGCGTTATTCTCCAACTTTAAACTACATTCTGTTAACAGATGGTCGAGAACCTTAGAGTTATGAAGAAATCTTGCAAGATGAAAATTCGAGCAAGTAGCAAGTATTCGAGCAAGTAGGAGCTAGCCATGAAGGAGGAGATGGATTCTCTGCTAGAAAATCAGACTTAGGAGTTGGTAGATCTTCTATTTGGGAAGAAGGCATTACACAACAAGTTGGTGTACCGGGTGAAGACTGAGCATGATGACAGTAAGAGGTACAAGGTTAAACTTGTTGTAACAGGTTTTCAACAGAAGTACGGTATTGATTATTCCGAGATTTTCTCTCCTATGGTGAAGCTTACAACCATCAGAATGGTATTGTCTATGGTGGCTACTGAAAATCTCTTCCTTGAGCAGTTAGATGTGAAGACAACTTTTCTTCATGGGGATCTTGAAGAAGACATCTACATGCACCAACCTAAAGGGTTCGTGGTACAAGGAAAGGAAAAGTCAGTTTGCAAATTTAAGAATAGCTTGTATGGCCTGAAGCAAGATCCTAGACAGTGGTACAAGAAATTTGATAATTTCATGCACAGTGTAGGGTACAGCAGATGTCAGGCAGATCACTGTTGCTACGTTAGATATTTTGATAATCCTTATATAATCCTACTACGGTATGTGGATGATATGCTTATTGCATGTGCTTGTATTGAGGAGATCAATAATATGAAGGAGCAGATGTCATAGCACTTTGAAATGAAGGATTTGGGAGCTGCAAAACAAATTTTTGGTATGAGAATTGTCAGAGATAGAGTCGGACGCATGTTGAGACTCTCCTAGGCTGAGTATGTGAAAAATGCACTTAGCAGGTTCAACATGGATAAGGCCAAATCAGTTGGCACACCTATGGGAAGTCACTTCAAGCTCAGCAAGAATCAATCATCCAAGTCAAAGGAGGAACAAGACCACATAAGTAAGGTTCATTATTCTTCAGCTATTGGTTCATTTATTTATTCTATGGTTTGCACCAAACCGGATGTTGCCCATGTAGTGGGAGTTGTTAGCAGATACATGAGTAATCCTGGAAAGGAAAATTAGGAAGAAGTGAAGTGGATCTTGAGGTACCAAAGAGGCTCTACAGAAACTTGCTTGTGTTTCTCAGGAAAGAGTTCAGAGGTACGGGGCTATGTTGATGTTGATTTAGCTGGAGACATTGATACTAGAAGAAGTACTACAGGTTATATTTACACTATTGGTGGCACTGCAGTGTCATGGGGCTCTAATCTGGAGAAGACAATTTTGTTGTCTACTACAGAAGCTGGTACATAATAGTGTCAGAGGCTGCAAAGGAGCTGATATGGCTACAAGGCCTCTTGAAAGAATTGGGCAGGAAGGATGAGATGGGCATACTCTACAGTGATAGTGAGAGCGCCATATTCCTTTCTAGGACTTTACCATTTCAGTCCAGGACTATGCACATTCAGATCAGGTATCACTTTATACGATCATTGTTGGATGACGGGATGACGGACAGTTGAGACAAGTGTTGCATGAGAAAATTTGTGAAAGTCAGAACCCTGCTGATATGTTGACAAAGGATGTTACACTTGAGAAACTGAAGTTGTGCGCAGCTTCAGTTGGTCTTCTGGTGTGAAGACAGTGGTCTTGAGTTGTAGAGGTGGAGGATTCATATTGGAAGAAAATGGCTACACCTCCAATGGAGGATATTTGTTTGTGGAAGGACGTTGTAGTCCGTGAACCGGTCTTCAAGTGAGAGATTTATTGAGTGTGGAGCCCGGTAGATAAAAATAAAATTAAAAAAAAAAAAACCTTACCTTCCCCTGTCTCCCGTAACCGACCCCCCCTCCCCCCGACTCCCTCTCCCGATTCCCGAAAATAAACCCTGCTCACCTCACGTTCGCTAGAACTGAAACACCTCTGTTTTTCTCTCTCGCGCGAAAATAGGTTGCTTCTCCTCCCATCTCCTCCCCCGTCTCCGCCTGCTTCAGTTCGCGAGCCTTCCTTCAGTTCGCCGAGATTCCCAGCTTGGATTCTTGGATTCTTCTTGAGCCTTCCTTCAGAAAAATGTGTGTTTTTTGCAAGGTGCTCTCTCTTAATTGTTTTTGCGTGCTTGGCAGAAGAAAGAAGAAGATAGTGATGAAAAAGGTGCTTGTTCTTGATTTCTTTTTGGTGAATTGTGACAGAAGAGAAATATGTTATTTCTCTTGTACGTTTTTCTTCTTCTTCGGTATATCTCGATGTAGAGGGAAGAGAGAAAGAGTTCGCTCTTGTAATTGAAGACGATCCACTGGTGTAAATTCCTCAATTAGTAAAATACTCTACAACTCCGTAGATGTAGGCAATTTTACCAAACCACATAAATCTGTGTGTTCTTTTATGGTGTGAATTTTCTCATTCTATTTTATTCGCTTCATCGTCGATCGTTATTCTATTTCAATATACCATAACAGATAGAAACCTTATTAGAGGAAAAGATTGCCCAACATTGTTTGATGCCAATTTCCTCTTATAGGTTGTTCTTATACATTTGAGTCTCTTGTATTATGTGGTTTCAAATTGTAATAGATTTCGTATTATTTAATTGCAATCAAATAACAAAGCATTAAAAAAAATATGTACAAAAGCAATGATTTTGACAAAGTCTATAGTACAGTGTTGAACCTGAATACTATTGCAAAGAAATTACTAGATTTTATAGCGGTTTAAATCGTTGTTACATATTCCAAAATCTCAAATGTCTACTTGTTTGTAGCAGATAAAACTGGTGTCATGTTTTCTATTGTGAACGACCTACGCCAATGATTTGCACTACTGTTGTGGAAACTTCTTTTTTTTTTTTTTTGGCGAGTCTAAAGAGCAACATGTGTAATTCGAACTCACAATCTCATTGCGAGAAATTACATCCTCAACTATTATGCCACGAATAAGTGCACAACTTAAGAATGATAACAACGTTGCAGGATTTAAACTAGTGCCACTAAATTTAGAGTGATTTTCATTGTTGTTATAGTCTTTATATAAAGTGTTACATAAGACTATTTGCTTGTTAGTGACGAGCACGCTTTCGAGTTTTAGTTTCAACTCAATTAGATATTGACATCAATGAACTCTCACTAAGGTGGTTCACCTCATATTTATCGTGATAACTTTGTTTCAACATCAATGATTGTGCGATTGCAGTGACACCGAGGAACCATCTCAATCATCCCCAACCCAAAGTTGATTAGCTACTTCAATGTCGCTACAAACTGCAATCATTCAAACCATTTTAAAATTTGAAATTTCATTATTACTAATTATAAATGCATATAAATTGAGTGGCATGTACGTAAATACCCCAAATATAAAATGTAACTAACGTACTCATGCATAAATGAATACTTTAAGATCAAGAAAACCCGTACATTAGAATATTGGTTTTCCAAAACATGATGAAGCGAATCAAGATATCCCTGTTGCGTGATGCTCATGAACTTTGTAACCGTAATTAAGTTTGATAAAGCTTGAAGGCCCGTTTGTCCAGAATCAGGAGTAGATTGGTCATTTATCCAGAAATAGCTGTTTTCCAAACGCACAAACCAAAAAGCCAGCTAGCTTATTTGGATCAATTGGTTATTACCAGATTATCTGAATAAGCTGTTTATCAGCATAAATTAGATAAGCTGCAACTGCCTCAAACAGACCCTAAATCTCGTGTTTTTGTTTACATTATCGGGTTATATACAGATTTTCGTTATTAATTGCAGCATCCACCACATTCCCTTAGTATCTGCCAAAATGACGTAATCACAAAATAATTAAAAGCCCCCTTTTCGGTGATATCTTTGGGCCTTCTTTGACTAACCATTTAAATATCTCACTAATTGCGGGCTCACGCCCAACTGCTCTTTCACATTTAGACCACTTAGGTTCTATTCCCGGTTTCAAGGATTGAAAAAATCAGAATTGGCTGATTTTATAATACACTAAACAAATGTAAGTCATTGTTGGCTGTCATTGATATTTGTTTGTCGTTGCCTACTGCCTGACGCTGCTCGTCACTGAGACCACCACCGCCGGCCACCCACCAGTTGACTACCATTTTTAGCCACTCGTAGGAGAATATATTATATCGGGTCTCCTAACGCGATTTTGCGTTAGGAGTCTAATGGTGGGGCGCCACGTGTCAAGTGGGTCTCACCGCAATACACTGACATTGGCCAGTGTTAAAAACGATGGAACTCACTGGACACGTGACGCTCCACCATTGGATTATGAATGCATCAAAAGTCATGATGTAGTATTTTTTTCACTCGTAGACACTTATCATTACCTACTGACCACTGTTGCATTCAATCATTGCCAACCAGCCACCCATCATCAAATTTATATTGATTTTATTTTACTTCAAATATAAAAAAAAAAAATTCAATCATTTATATTAAATTAAACTTAAACATCTAAATAGATAAAAGTGAGGGTGCAACAAGTTTCTTTCACAAGTAGAATTCTTTCTATATTGGATTTAATATGGACAGCTAGTTATGGGCTATGTCAGACCGGACTAAAAACAATCTCTCAATCATGTTAATTAAATGCAAATGGGGGAGTTAAGAAAGTGCTGTGGTGTTGAATATTTTATTTTAGGTACATACACACTCACATGCCCTTCTCCGTGCGAAATAGATCAGTAATCCATCACTTTATGGAAATCATGCTCTCCATTTCCATCATCTTTTTCTCCATTAGAATTGAGTTTATCTTTTTTAATTTTCAACCACCCATATAAAAGTTTTAGTATAAAACTAAAAGTTATATAATATTAAGTGTATCCACTTTCTCTTTCACTTTCTCAATTGGCCCAAGCCAACCAGTAGCTAGGATGCATCAACAGAGACAGTGATACACAAACGATCCGATATGAACATGTGGTACAATATATAACTATATATATAGTTTGAGGATATTGAATCTAGATTTGTCTTATGAGGCATGCCTAAGGATCAGAGTTGTAAGAACAAGAAAGGAGGTTGTTGGTTCGAAGAAGAAGGGCAGTGTCTATGGTTTGGTGTCCCAAGTGCGGACCTATGATGCCTGTTTGGCCTCTAGCATATTTGGTGCATCCACTTCCACTTCAAAAGAGGAAGAGGTGTGTCTTCAGGTTTTTGTTGAGGTTGATACTCAAGTAACCACTCTGAGATTGAAGATGAGGGCAGAGAGCAAAACGGTGTTGCATTCTGAACTGTAGAAAGGGAAGGAGCAGGTGCAGAATGAGGGTTTGGATGATGTCGATGATGAGAGGACACAGGAGGATGATGAGGATGAGTAGAGGGTTAGTTTTTTTTTTTTTGTATTAAACAATTTATCGTTAGTGAACATTATATTTTCTATGCAGTTCTATATTTTGTTTGATTTTTTTTTTTGTATATGATTTATGCATTAATTAGTTTAGTTAATGTGTTGTGTTGTATTTTGATTGCACTGATACAATTACTGATGTGTAGATTGTAGTGTTGAAAGAAGACTTTAAATTTTTTTTTCTGATGGCAGAGATTTTCGATGGCTTTCAATAATTTTATGATCCATTGATTATATGTTGACGGTTTCTGACGGTCTATTGAAGAAGCAACATCTGGACAAAGTGCCACACTTTTGATACGAGCAAAACTATTGATAAATTATCATGGTTAACTGATAATTGAGGTAACTGCGATACTTTTCCGATGGTAGTGCAACACTTTTTCTACGGATAATGTAACCGACGGTTAAGATACGATTATATATGACATGTTTTTTTATCTAGAGCAATAATTATGGCACATCAAAAACTCGTTGGTTAATGTAAATCATCCCTAAATCCATTAGTAATTTCATTACCAATAAGCATTTTTTCTACATCAACTTTGTCGTCGCTAAACTCTTGGTAAATATATTATCTATGTTTTATCCATTATCACCGATGGTATCTAACCGTCAATAATAAACTAAATTTCTATAGTGTTTATAGATTAGTACATTTAAATGTCAATCTTACATTCATATTATATGTATTAAGTACATACTAACACACAAACTTCAATTTTTACATATAAACCACACACAATTCTTATGTATTACTTATGTACGAACCTCACAATTCTTATGTATTACATATAAACATACAAACCACCTAATTTTAATGCATTACATATCTAATACCTAAGCTTAAATTTGTACTTACATACCACATAATTCTTATGTATTATATACATATAGACCACACAATTGTTATGCAATACATATCTAGCACCTGAACTTCAATTGCTACATACAAACCGCACGATTCTTATGCATTATATATGTAACACCCGAACTTCAAATGTAACATACAAACCTCAAAATTCCAATGTATTACACATCTAACACCCAAACTTTTATTTCTGACATACAAACCACAAAAGTCTTATGTATGACATATCTAACACCAAAACAATAATCTTTACATAAAACCACGCACAATTCTTATATTTTACAATCATACAAACTAAACAATTTTTATGTATTACATATATACATATAAATCACTCAATTCTTATGTATAACATGTCAAATACGAAATTAGCTTAAATTTCTACGTACAAACCGCACAATTCTTATGCAATACATTTTTAACACCTAAACTTCAAATTTAACATACAAACCGCAAAATTCTTATGTAATGTATTACATAAGAATTTTGTACATCTAACACCTAAACTTTATTTGTTACATACAAAACAGACAAGCCTTATGTATTACACATCTAAAACCCCAAACTTCTACAAACCACACAATTCTTATGTATTACATAGGTGTTATACAACTAACACCTAAACTTTATTTATGCATACAAACCACACAATTCTTATGTATTACATATCTACACCATAAACTTCAATTTGTCCATACATTCAACACAATTCATATGTATCACTTATCTAACACCCATACTTTACTTCTTAAATACAAACCACATAATTCTTATGTATTACATTTCTTCATCTAAACTACAATTTTTACATGCATTCCGCGCAATTCATATACATCACTTGTTTAACACCCAAACTTCAATTTCTTGTACAAACCAAACAATTCTTATGTATTACATATCTAAATCCTAAACTTTAATTTTTACATACATCCACTCATTTCTTATGTATTAAATATCTAACACCTAAACTTAAATGTTTACCTACAAACTACTCAACTCTTATTTATCACAAATCTAACACCTAAAATTTAAATTTTACAAACTAACCACACAATTTTTATGCAAACAATACAGTTTAACTGCTAGATATGTAAGTACTCATGAATTGGGTGGTATGCGTGCATATGCCATTTTCCCTAAACTATAAATCACACAGACCCTAAATCTTGCATGCAGCCAAAGATCCTTTTAAGGCATAGCTAAACCCTAATATATAAACATAAAGCAAAATGGATTCATTCACCTAAGAAAAAAAAAACGAAGTAATCATGACAAATTAATTAAGGGAAAAAGGAAACTTGCCTCGGTAAGCTTTAGGGCTGTCAAAAAGGCTCATTGTTCGTGAACAGCTTGTGTTCAACTCATTAAGAAGTTTGTGTTTGGCTCGTTCGCTAAGTTGAGCTGAACACGAACACCACGAACAAATATTTGTTCATTCTTGTTCGGCTCGTTTTGGCTCGAAGTACTACTATTCAATTATATATGGCTACAAAGATTTATAATCAATTAAAAATATTAATTAAGAAAATAGAATAAAAATTTTTAAATTAGATTCAAATGATGCTTTAGATCTTGCCACAATCTTTAACATCTTATGGCTACTTGATTATGGTTGTCAAAACGACTCTTTGTTTATGAACCTCGTGTCCGGCTCGTTAGGCAAACAAGCCGAACATGAACACACTTTTTGAGCTCGAAATATAAACAAAGCAAATACGAGCTGAGTCTGGGTTCGCTTGTGTTCGGCTCTTTTACACTCCTAGCGAGCTTGGGTAGTGGTTGAACAGTCGCTAGAGAAGATGTATGACCATCGGACAGTGGCCGGACAGTCATCGGAGAGGATAAACTTGCAGGTTCAAAGAAAGGGTCACGGAGCTAGGATTCGTAAGAATATAACAGTGAAGAGCGCAAATAAGTCTAGCGAGTTTCATTTTTGAATGATTTGCATCGAAAAAGTCTGCCGCCATTAAATTTGCACCAAAATTAACTCCCTAATAAACACTGTTGTGAAGTGACTTTTATAAACGAAGACAAAGGTCAATGCTACCATAAACTAATTTGCATCAAAATTAGCCTCCGAACTGATGCTACTACTAAATGACATTTATAACGGCGTCAAATTTCGACGCTAAACAGGATACTAAAGGTTTGCGTTGGCATTCAACCTCGACGCTAAACTTATCCTTAATAAAGATCACTTTTAATGAGACATAAATTTATTGCATCAGAACTTATCTGACGCAAATATTTATGCCATCTAATTATTTTCTTGTAGTGTCAACTAATTGATAGTATAACAAAATACAAATAACATAAATCATAAGAAAATAATAGAAAAGATTAAAACTTCATTAAAATTTGGATGAGTATTTAAACACAATATCTTAAAAACATTCACTTTATTTCTCATCAGCATGTTAAACATTCAAACACCAAAAAACTATTATGAGTAAATCAAGTAGCTTTCATAATGGGAGGACTACAGTCTTTAAGTTGAAAAAAACCAACCAAACAAGATATTTAAATTTAATTCACCCAAACATATTTTAAATCATGCTCTTTGAACAAATTTGACGTTTAATAAATGCTTGACCCTTGTCTGGACTATGCTGGTCACCTTGGACAGCTTTGTCTTCAGAAATCTAGCTCAATAAAAAACTCCCATCCAACCTCATCTAGCAATCTCATGGGAACTAGAGCTAGAAAGGAACTGTTCGGTGGACTGATAAGACCGAGGGGGTAACATTTTTATCTGAAATTAAATTGAAGCCCAATATGCTGTGGGTGCTGAATGGGTGGTCAATTTTGCACCTCCACTCATCCATATAGACCTCTCTCTCTCTCTCTCTCTCTCTCTCTCTCTCTACAATAAAATTCATTCCAGCTCTTTCCTCTCTCTCTCTCTCTCTCTCTCTCTCTCTCTCTCTCTCTCTCTCTCTCTCTCTCTCTCTCTCTCTCTCTCTCTCTCTCTCTCTCTCTCTCTCTCTCTCTCTCTCTCTCTGTGTCCAAAAATCTGCCTGGTTTATTCTCCCTCTGATCAGTTTCTCTGATCTGCTTTTTCTTATGTTTTTGTTTGAATTGCTGAGAAGATTTACAAGGACTACATATTATTGATTGCACACAACGTGGGTCAGTACCTTGTAGCCAGTGCAGTTCATCTATTTTCATGAATATCAAGATACAGGTTTTGATGCAGTGCCATCTGCAGGTATGGCTGTTAATTCCCTTCCGGTTTGTTCTTTTTTCTCTCCCTTTTTTTTTTTTTAAGTTTTTCATTTTATTGAACAATCATATTACAACTCAGATCTGAATTCTCTTAAATTTTCATCATCCTCTTCTTCTTCAAGTACAAGATATCATTAGATGTTTGATTTCATCTTGCAGAATGGAGGTATAACTCACAGAGATTCATTCCAGACCAACGAGTACTAATTAGTGCACCTTTTCTAAGCTCTATTTATTATATATATTGCACACATGCACATATAAATCTCTCTCACTATCTCTCGATCCCTCAACCATATTAAGACTTCACAAAAAATACTGAACTATGTTGAAAGGACTCATAATCTCATCACAACACCAGCTGGTGGATGAAAACATGTCAAATCTAACCTCAGCCTCCGGCGAGGCCAGCGTCTCCTCCAACCAACAGTCGTCTTTCGCCTCCCCAAACCCTAACCCTAACACCCAACCATCCAAAAAGAAGCGAAATCTTCCCGGCAACCCAGGTATAAATCTCAACTAACAAGCATACAATCTTCTTCTCCATCTACTTCTAAATCTCCCCATCTTCTAACCCTTCTCCAGACCCCGAAGCCGAGGTGATGGCTCTATCCCCAAAAACCCTAATGGCAACAAACCGCTTCATCTGCGAGATCTGCAACAAAGGCTTTCAACGCGACCAAAATCTTCAGCTCCACCGTCGCGGCCACAACCTCCCATGGAAGCTCAAGCAGAGGACCAGCAAAGAAGTGAGGAAAAAAGTTTACATCTGCCCCGAAGTCACGTGCGTCCACCATGATCCTTCTCGTGCACTCGGCGACCTCACCGGCATCAAGAAGCATTTCAGCCGCAAGCATGGGGAGAAGAAATGGAAGTGCGATAAGTGTTCGAAGAAGTACGCCGTTCAATCCGATTGGAAAGCTCATTCGAAGATCTGCGGCACGCGCGAGTACCGCTGTGATTGCGGCACTCTCTTCTCTCGGTAGCTAACAATCTAGCTATTACTTTTGAACTGTTGAGAAGCTGAGCATAAAAAATCTACTGATAAGCCAACTGCAGTGGCTTTTACAATTTTTTATTTTTTTTTTGGAAAAATCAATTCGTATTCAGAAAATTGTCACCGCACTTAGATAGTTGTTTTCAGCATTTTAAAAATACATAAGCTGTCAAAATACAATTTATACAAACAGATAAGATGTGTTTTCAAAATGCCACCACACCAAATAAACTGAATTTGACACCAACAAGCTTTTGTTATGATAACTAAAACATAGGGTTGTGTAATTTGCAGGAGAGATAGCTTTATCACACACAGAGCTTTTTGTGATGCGTTAGCAGAGGAGAGTGCTAGGGTTAACCAACACCCACTGCTCTTTACCAATCAGCCGCTAGAAGGGCAGATGCAGCCGTTGAATATGAGACAAGATATACCACCGTGGCTTGGAGTTAATCAACTTAATATTCCTTCATCCATTTATGGATCGAGATTGGATCAGGAGTGTGGGCAGGAGAATCATTTAATGCAACAGCAACCGGTTTCAACGATGGCACACATGTCAGCTACGGCTTTGCTGCAGAAGGCAGCGCAAATGGGTGCAACGATGAGCAGGCCTACATCCATACATTCGCAAATGGTTGGGCATAGTGGTGGGAATGTTAATGCACATAATAATGGTGTGTTTGGGCTTGAGTTATCAAGTTCGCATCATAATGAAAATATTGGAGTGAATGGGGGAACATCACTTATACATGATTTGATGATAAATTCTCTTCCACAAGCTGGTTCTGGATTTCAGTTGGGTTCATTTAACGAGCATTATGGTGGAGGAGGAGGAGGAGGAGGTAATGATGGCATGACAAGAGATTTCTTGGGGTTAAGAGCATTTTCACATAAAGATCTTCTAAACTTGGCTGGGCTTGAGACTTGCATTAGTTCTTCAGCTTCATATGAGCAGCAAAATAAGAAGCCATGGGTTTGAAACTAGAGATTCTGGTTACTGCAACTGGTATGGATGCTATGATATCTCTTTTTTTTTTTTTTTACTTGGAAAAAAAAATGGGGGGAAAGAGGGAGCAAGCTGGCAACTGGTTACTTCTTCTATGTTGTTTAATAGTTTACTATATGTTTTTGTCTTTTTCCTTTTGTCCAAATGGGTGAAAAGCTGGTTCTTTCCTGCTCACATCCATCACTCATTTTGTGGCAGATATTGGAAAACTCATAAGAGGGTAGAGATAAGGAGTTGGTACCTTGAAATAGTTGTTGTTGTATGAATATCATTGGTTTTATTTGTGTAATAAACCTTGTTGATTATATGCGCTTTTCATGTTAAGGTACATTAGCTTTGAAAGTTGTTCTTATATACTTAATTTTAGTCATTGTTTTCTCCTAAATACTTCTATGTTGGTGAGTCTTTCATTGCAAGAATTTCTTCTTTGCTAATTCCCACAAAGAAGAAATTGGGTTTTTTTTTTTTTTTTTTTTTTTTTTTTAATAATTATTTATTTTACTTTATTTTTGCTAAACATGTCATACAACTTTATTATTTCTGAAGTTATTTATTTATTTATTTATTTATTTTGGTGGAATTTCACTTTTCAATGGTATTTGTGTTCATTGTCTCAGAGAGTTTGTTAAGAAGATTTAATATTTTTTTTAAAATTATTTATTTTTTTGTTCCTTAGCTTTAAGTTTTATCAATAAATATAAGTTCTATATACTGGCTGAATATATTCTTTCCATTTTTATTAAACTTTGCTTATTTTCTGAAAAAGATACACTTTCCAATCATTTCTCACTAATTATTAAATATTATTTAATTTTTTAGCTTCATATGCAGTCTAAATCCATATTTATTTCATCATATAAATAAAAGTTCTTTAATGATTTTTATGCTGCAAAAATATTGATTAAAGACATTATCATTAGATGGACATGAATAAATTCTTTGATTATCTTTTATCTAACCTTCTCATAATTTATAAAATGCTTACATAACAATGCAATGCTCCAAAAAATAAGCATAAATAATTTGAATGATAATTAGTCGAATTAATACATAATATTAAAACATTGAATTTTTCTTAAAGCTGGTTTCATCTTAGAAGAATGAAATCATAGTTATCTCATTATAAGACCACATACCAATAAGATAATTAACTATTTAATAGCTGCAAGCCATGTTAGATTACTTGGAAAGCTTATAATTATAGAAATATATATATATATTATAAATTCCGGGTCATTGTCACAATTTTATCAGAAGTGATGAGATTCCATATTTTTGGCAAACTTTCTTTTAACTTTAGCCTAAAAGACTCAATTTTGAGGCATATTTTATTATCACTTTCTAAGAATTGTGGCCATTGAAAGTAAGATTAATTAAAAAGCTAAAGCATTGTTTTTATTAAATGTAACTAAATAATCATCTTTAGTTTCACTCTTAAAAATAATATTTAATCAAATTTCACTTTAGCTCATTTTGTAAGAAACATGTAACTAATAATTAATTTTATTGTCACAATAATGCAAAACTTATGAGTATATTTTTTTATGATAGTTTTACATTAACTCGTGAGGAGTTTGTCATGCAATGAAGATTATGAGCCCCATGTCACCTCACAAAAGAGCTCTTAGGGGTGGTGAGCAGCCCAAGACTTAAATACTGCTTTTCGGCCCTACATCTAGCCGATGTAGAACTTTTTGTCTGTGACATTTTCCTCCACCCAATCAAGTGACGTTATCGTCACGGGTCGGCTCCACCGCTGGTCTCACTGGACCATGGAGAGTCTAAAGACTTGATAGACAGTAATCTGCTCTGATACTACTTGTCACCTCCCAAAAGAGCTCTTTTGGTAGTTGACATGCAGCTTGAATGAATATCTTCTTTGAATGAATATCACACTGACATCGAATAACAATCTTCAATTAAGATGAGTTAAGCACTAATACTTGCAATTGTGGGTTCAAATTTTAAATTTTCTTAGCGCAGTATGATATGCATGTAAGAAATTGATGTTTTTGGTCTAACGTATTGTAATCAATTGTTTAGCATTTCTCTATTCAAGTGAGTCTATTACGCAGCTTTTAAGTGTTTATTTATTTTATTATTTATCAAAAATATATATATTATATTCTACATATTAGTGTACAATAATATACAGTAATAAATAATTAAAAGATAAAATTTTTGCATGATTTGATTCCCTCAAGATAATTTTTTTCTTTGTCCTCTTCCTCGAGAGAATATTTTAAGCATACTTATCAAAAAAATGGCTATCCATGACGACAACTTTAATTCTATCTTCTAAAATGCTCCATAAAACCCTAATATCCAAAGATGATGGATGTCAAAATTTCTCCTTGATTATTTCTGAGTTAAAATAGTCTTAAAAAAGAGTTTTTAGAGCTACTTTCTTTCTTTGGGATTTTGATTTATCCCTAGTTTTCTGTGCTTAAGATTACTTAATCTGCTTTAACCCTAACTGCTCTCTCTCCTCTCTGTCTCACTCACGGGAGATTCGATCTTGCGTTCATGTGAGTGCTACTTTCTTGGGTTCAGTGTTAGCACGAAGGAGGAACATTCATGCTAAATAATGGAGACAAGGACCACGCCACATGCTACTGTTTTTAGAATTGTTAATTTGTCTGAATATACATGAATATAAACTCCTTTATTCCAGCGAGATGCTACTGCTGATCAACAGAAAAAATTATTGCATGCCGTATGTGGTGTCCGATGGTCTACGGTCAATCTCTGTATGTGGTGTCCGTATGCAAAAAAAAATTTGATTGCACCCTCACCGTAGATCACTATGATCTACTAGTGATCTACGGTGTGGATCGGATACCGCATGCATCTCTGAATGCGGTGTCCGTATGCAATAATTTTTGGATCTACAGGGCGAATGTCATATTTTCTCCCAAAAATGTAAATTTAATGCATGAAGGGAAAAAGAATCAAATTTTGTTATTGTCTATGGAGTAATTTTACATCCGTAAATATATATATTTTTTTTTTGAAATAAGTTATGTCTGTTATCGTTTGCTGATGTTGCTGCACTTTTGTTTTTGAAATGATAAGAGGCGTAGCTCGATTAAGATATATTTAAAACATGTTGCTCAGCAAAATAATGAGACATGCGGTGAAGATGAAAGGCATGAAATCCAATTGGTGGTTATCTGTGGCAAAAGCAAGACTATTAGATGCATAAGTTGGCCAAAAGAATTTTCACACTCTTATTACCCAATAAAATAAGAGAATATCTGCATATTATAATAAGAGAGCCAACAAATGCTAAATAAGCTTGGAACATATATGACTGAAATCCGAGACAAGTTGCAAGGCATAAACTAGCTTGTACCAGGCCAATTGACATGAGGGCAGCATTCTGGCATAGAAATCAGGAAGGAAGAAGTAGTGACTTTTTGAAAGATGTTGGAATAAAAGACTACTAGGACAGGAGAAAATGCTAAGTAAGAAGAGGAATATAATTTGAAAATTTTACTTACATGTCACTATATACTTAATATTTTCTCTTTTAAAATATATTATTGTGATTAGCAAGCTTTCTCTTTGCTCGCTTGATTCCTAGGAGTTTTATTTGTTCTCCAATACCTTTCATCCATCAATCAAAACCATTTATCATTATTATCCTATATATAATCCATTGAATCACAACATGCTTAGCAAAAAGGGAAAAGGTACATCAAACAAGCAAACTCACTTGCAATTCACCATATTAAAGACATGCAACTCATGCAACAAGCATTTCATAAATAAAGTAGCATGTTGTCGTATGAAAAGAATAATAAATTTTGCTATTTCTCTAGCATTGAAGAATTTGAACTATTATTACCATATGGCTTAGTGGCCAACTAGGCCAACTCGAGTCATCCACCAAGAGGCGACTAGATCCTACGGATTAACCAGTTGAGTCAAGCTTGAACCACCCTTAGGTTGAGCTTGAGTTTGATTAATTATTCGAGTATGGGCTTGAGTTCAAGCTTAACTCTACGAGTTTGAGCCGGCTCACATGCAGGCTTGTTTAGTATGAAATAGAGACAAGAATTATAATTCAAGTTATTATTATAATGAAAAGACAAATAAAATCAGCATTTAGAAGATAATAAGTAAGAAATAACTTAATAGAAATTGTACAATATCAACTTTAAAAATTTATTTAATAATTTAAATACAATTTTTAAATTTTAATATATTTTAAGTATTTTTTTATTAATTATTCCTTAAAAGGACTAGCTTACAAGCTAATGATTCAGTTGGGTCTAGCTTGTGCTTGGTTTATTAGCTCATCGAGCCCAGCTGACGAGCTACTTAGCTACTAAAGTTTGACCCGGCTCACAAGTCTACATGGCTCACTCACTCCCCTACTACAAAATATATAAAAATGTGTTTTTGATCTTTTTAATTAAAAACCCCAGGTGCACCTTTAAAAAAAATTGACATAAATTAAGCTATATTGTAATCATAAACTCTTTTATGAGTCAAAAACTAAAGAAATCATAGCTTTAAATGATTAGGACAAGAAAGTGTAAATATTGAAAATGAAATAGTAAATAATAGCTACATGCTTTGAGTATGAAATGATGGAAGGTAAGAAAATAGCAGATAATTAAATTTAATATTTGCAATTTAGGTAGGAAAAAAGAGCAAATCAAATATAATATGAACAAAAATTTGTAAAAACAAAATTTACACAAAAAACACGATCATAACTCAAGTAGCTCCTCTGAAATCAATAAAAATTGAAAATTTTAAAATTGTTGCAAAAAAAAAAAAGGTAGATAAGTAACCTTAGGGCCCGTTTAGGGCAACTTATAAGTGCGGGCAGCGTTTTCAAAACACCGTCGTACTGTTTGGTTCGCACGTTTCGTCAGTTTATCTGAAACCTCGTTTGGGTTTTTACACTAAACGCAGGCCGCAGGTCGAATCCAGCGGCCCGCCCGCGAGCCGCGTTTCAGGATAAGCAATTTATCTTGAAACGCACAAGCTGTCACAAACGCACCTTAATCTTTATCTTTCTTGGAAAGCCTCCTAGCTGTGACTTGGTTAACCAAAAGAATTATTTACCAGACCAAACAAAATGCCCAAGGAACACTTTTGTCAAACATGGCTGCACTAATAAATTAATAGTCGAACAAGCCACATCGACCAAAATAAATCATCTTATATTGAACCACACAAAAATGCCATCTATTGTTGGCCTTTATACGAGCTTTATACATAGCATAAATGCATGTGTTAAAATTCAAGATTTTTTTTTAATAAGGGTCCGTTTGGGGCAGTTTATAAGTGCGGGCAGCGTTTTCAGAACGTCGTCGTACCGTTTGGTTCGCGCGTTTCGTCAGCTTATCCGAAACTGCTTTTGGGTTTTTACACTAAACGCAGGCCGCAGGTCGACCCCTGCGGCCGGCCCGCGGGCCGCGTTTCAGAAGAAGCAGTTTATCATGAAACACACAAAACTTTTTTTTTCTAATCATAGAGGCACTAATCAATGCACAATAAAAAAAAAGATATTTTCTAATCATTGAGGCATTGTATCATATATTGATGCGATTTGATCAAACTCTTTCATCTTGAGAGAAAAATAATATATAATGGTTTTCTCTTTTTATATATTTTCTTACATATTTTTGTACTTTGGCTTCATGTGCATCACCCATAATTTTTCTATCAAATAAAGTATTTCTTTAAAATAAGAGAAACCCTAAGTTGCTAAAAGTGGCTTTTTTTTTATAACTATATTAATAACATATAGCAAGGTGATAACATTTGTTATTAATCCAGTGGCTCAAAAAACTAATTTTGGACATTGAGTAAATTCAACAATAATTTATATAATCAAGATTACATGAAAATGATGAGCAAATGAACCAATATAACAGAAAGGAAAGCCCTTGTTTTCACCCAAACTCAGGCTATTATTTCGAAAGTTATATTTACTAAGGTCTATAATTTTTAAACAAAGAAGTTAAAATAATATAATTTCAAATTCTCACATTTTTTTTCTTTTAAAAATATTTAAAGATGCATAATTTTCCAAAATAGGAAACAAGCAATCTTATATAATCATCCAATATAAGAGTATCTACAAAATAAATTTAAATTAATTTTTAAAAGAACAAACATATCAATAACACAAAATATGAAAAAAATTAATCTACACCCTACATGTCATCCTCCTCATCCTCTGTTTCCTCCTCCTCCACGATAGGTTGCTTGCCACATCGATGTGCTTTGTGTCGTAGCTACACCAGCCTCTCCACCATCTTTACCTTGACCCTCTCCTCCACCATGGCCTCTCACTACAGGAAAAGGCGGTTTAGTTTATTATATAACTAACATTTTATTATGTCGACATTATAAACTGCCAGTTATATTCTAAATAAAACTGACATTTACCTCCCTTTACTATACCATCAGAATTAATCCATTACACTGCCAAAACTCCTCAATTCATCTATCTTCTGCGACTCCTTTTGTCTCTCGGTTTCTCTCCAAATCCCTCCGCCCTCCCACAACTTCCTCCTCTCAGAGCAACGCTCTTTTTCTCCCATCAACTCTCCTCCTCTCCCGGTGACTCTCTTATCCTCTCCTAGTACCTCTTCTCTCGCTCCCGACTCGATGCTTGCAGAGACCACTAAAACCGGTCCTTTAAGAAAGAGAATAACGGCATACTGAGACCATTAATTAAGGTATTTCTCCTCCATTCTTTCTTTTCGCTCATGTCTCTCATTACTCCACCTCTATTGAAACCGTCCTAATTATTTTTTGGATAGATTCACCATTCGAGCTAGCTGGGAAGAAAACTACAGAATTGCAACTTATAGAGATCATCGTCTTTCTCATCCTTCCGTTCCACTCCTGCTTGAAATCAGTCAGCAATGTAATTTTCTTTTTTGGGTCGTTGAATGGTAGTAATATGTAGGAGATTGTGGTGTTGTGTTGGGTAGAATTAGTATATATTGTTTGGTTTGAAGAGTGGCCAAGAGATGGCAGTTGGAGGGTGTTATTTTTTAGGCTAGATAGGATAAAGGGTCATGATTTTGGTAGAAATTTGGTTGGCAAGGAATTGTGTTGGTTTTCTTAAAATAGGAAATTAATATAGTGCTAATGAGTGGTTGATTAGGGTTTGATGAGGTTTGTAAAAGTTGGTAGAGATGGCTAGAGTTAGTTTGGTTGATTAAGAAGAGAATGGATTTGAGACAAAACGAGAGCTTTATGTGTGTGTGCGTGTGGGTGTGAGAGAGAGAGAAAGAGAGAGAGAGGACAATCGCAATTATTTAATAACTTTAATAGTTCAGTCAATAGATTTACAAAAGATTTGTAATTATGAATCTCAAAAATATTATTACATAGAATAACATCTAAAATAAGCAATTACATTGTCGACTAATCAAATTATAAAGCTTGGGGAGTAGTCATTGGTTGCAGTCTTTGCATGTCTTCTTGTCAGGTACTGAACGAGGAAAATAGGAAAGCGAGTGGAACCATATTGTGGCACATATTGAAATCCATACAAGGAAAGCAAGTGCCTACACATTCAATTGTAAACATGCAAGATTTAAATGTCTTGCATGTAAACATTGAAGTTTAGATACTGAATGTGTAGGCGTATAGGAATTAGAGAGCATGCCTGTAAATCTTATAAAAAACATTAGATCTTCATATGGTAGTGTAATATGCATGTAGCTATTAAAGTTTAGGAAAGTAAGCTTGTTTTAAAATGTACGCTTGTTTCAAAAACTAAGCTTGCTTTCTTCTACTTGAAGCTTTACATATATAGTACTAAATCCCTATGTATTTATATATCTAACACTTGAAGTTTACATTTTAATATAACTTTTCATGTATATGTAAGGTGGTCCGTTTGCAAAAAAGTGCAAGTTTAGGTGTTAGATATGTAATTACATACGAATTGGGAGTAGAATTTCCTATCTATAGGTAACGCTTAAGCCAATAATTGATACGTACCAGATCAAAATTTACTAGGATCGATCCACGATCCGATGTTGCACGTATGGTTGGTTTGTGAATTTAAGTTTTAGTGCTTTTAAAATTTATGTTTTATGTGCTCGGAACTTAGGATATTTAAAGGACATGTATGTATGTGTTATGTAATGTAGGTCTCGAACAATGATAATCACTCAAAAATTAAATTTTCGAGTCGACCTTCACTCAGCTCAAAATCATATCGTTTAACATCATATTGATGTTAGGTATGTTGAAGATCGTTAAACGATCTAATGTTGACTCAAAAAAACAACGGAATGTAATTAATTATGAATTAACAAATATTTCAAATTAATATTTAATTTTTTTGGTGTTTTTCTAGATTTTAAATTAAATCTATTTGTTAAATCTATTAAGCCGACTCTTTCTAATATTGTCTGCAACTATAGCTACACCAACCGATTCACATATATATTTGTTACATATTTCTTTCCCAATTGTAAAGCCAATCATGAATCTAAGCATTCTCATCTCTGCAAAATTTTACTAGATTAATTGTACACCCCAAGATATATTCTTAGAAGAAAATATTTCATATGATGTAAGAGTGTGCATTGCATCTTTTAATGCAAAATCTACTTTCCATTGCCAAAATAGAAATTAACTTCGAAATTTAATTTCTATTGCCAAAATGGAAATTCCCAATTTCCGTTTTGGCACTGGAAATAAGATTTCAAAGTGAATTTCTATTTTAATAATGAAAATTAGATTTCGCATTAGAGAATGTAGTAAATACTTTTACATCATTTGAAGTATTTTCTTCTAAGAATATGTCTAGACGTGTGCAAATAATTAATTAAGAGTTGTCGAGACAAGAAAACTTAGATGGATTAGTGGTTGAAAAAAGAACACTTAGGTTGAGACAAGAATACTTACATCATCTGAACGATTTCCCCGCTTGGAAAGATATTGCAAAAGAAAAAAACTCAGGGTTTGGTGTATGTGGCTTTGGTGATACAAGATTAGAGAAAAAAATTTGAAAAAAATTTAGACTGATTATCAATCTTTGACAACCCTAACAACAACAAGTTGTTAATGTTGCTCTTTCTAGTTGAACTTGGGTTGGATAGAAAGGATTTGATCGAAACTTTTGTCTTTTAGCTCAACTCATTTATTTCAATCTAATATCTATCTAAGACAAAATTCAAATCAACCAATTCTTGAGCAATTAACATTGTTCAAGCTATCTTAAATGTTCATTTCTTTTAATAATTTGATCAACCATTATTATAACTCTGCAATTATGTCAACTTCTAAATTTAAATTCTATGTACTCAGTTGAACACATTTTATAATTATTTGATTGTTGTCTGGTTTGAATGTATATATGGATATTTGTACATCAATATCATTGATATACAATACACTTTATCCTTATAGTTCATTTCTTTTAATGATAAAAAATTTCTAAAGATTTTTTTAGATGTACTAAAGTTGTAAACTGTCGGCTACATTCTAAAATAAAACCTATGTTTACCTCTCATTACTATACCGTCGAAACTCATCCATTATATTGCCAAAACTCCCCAATTTTTCTATCTCCCACTACTCTTTTCGTCTCTTAGTTTCTCTCCAAATCCTTTCACCCTCCTGCAAACTTCCTCCTCTCCAAATGACTCGATTATCCTCTCCCAGTCGCGACCCTAACTCATACCTCTTCTCTCGCTCGCGAATCAATGCTTTTAAAGACCACTAAAATAGGTATTTTGAGCTAGAGGATCACGGCTTACAGAGACCATTAATTAAGGTATTGTTTGTTCCATTCTTCATTTTTTATTGTGTCTCCAATTACTCATCCTCTACTGAAACCGTCCTAATAATTTTTGATGTTGTCACCATTCAAGCTAGGTGGGAAGAGAACTACGAAATTGCGGCTTACAGAGACCACCATTTTTCTCATCCTTCCATTCTACTCTTTCCTAAAACCAATCAGTGAAGTAAGTAAGATGAGGTGGCAAGCCATTTATGGTTAAAATTGAGGGAAAGTTTGGGCTGTTGGCTTTTCCTTCTCATGGGTCCTCCAAATTCTCCATCTTTTACATTTTTGGCATCTTAGAGAAGGCTTGGAGCTGCTTGTTCTTCCTGTTATTGCTAGAGAAAAAGTTAGGGATTTCTTTAGGAGGAGCTTGGTTAACAAAGAGGGCAAGGTGATTGCTCTCCTACGGTGAGGGAGAGCTTCTTCATATCTTAGGCAAGGATCATCAGAGCTTTGTCGGAACTTCACCAGAGCTCAGAATTCTAATGAAATTTCACTGAGCTCTCATCTGATGGGCGTGCCTCTTCATTTCTTTGGGATGGAGCGGAATGAACCTTATCGAAGATTCATCAAAACTTTAACAAAATTTTGTCGAAGCTCGAACAAGAAAAGTGAATGCATCCTCAACCTTTGCGGTAGTGAGACAACTCTTAAACTCTTGGGATTTTCTTTTCTTGAGCCTTTATTTCTATATGTTCAAGGATTTAGGTTAGTATTGTTTGTGCTATAAGGACACCTCATAGTATTAAGAGCTTTTCACTTCCCCTGCAAATCTAAAGAGCAAAAACTACCCCTTTCCTTTCTTAGATTAAAAATCTAAAAGCCTGGGCTGCACTAATTCCATCGTTCACTTCACTGATTTCATCAAAATGGACATTTGAAATCCACTGATCAAGAAGATGAAGGCATTCCCTTGGTCATAGCCATCTTCTTAGTCACAGATAATCTTCCTCGTGAGATATTCCCCACCTTGTGCCATGCAAACAGAGATAGTCATCATGTTGCTTAGTGCAGCAAGGCATTGGTACACCACTTCATCGTTTGCCCTCCCTAAGTTTCCCGTGATATTGCTAGGATGATCCTGATTTCATCGTCGGAATTGATTAGGTATGTTTTTATGCTTTTTTTGCATTTATATAATTGTGCTCAAGACATGATTTTAAAATTGCATTGAAAAATTCTCACTTTCGTTCTCCATCGATCACCCACGCTAGTCTGATTGATTGATTACGTCGGCTCGACCAATCAACCACTGTTGCTCCGATCGGTTCGATGGAGTCGATCGGACACCAACATCGATCCGATCGACCACTTTCTTTTGCTCAACCAATTGATTGTTGATCGACCACCCACGTCGGTCTGATCAACCATTTTTGTTGGCTCGATTGATTGACCGCCATAGATCCTATCCCGGCCCATTCCCATCAATTGGCTGCCCAGCTGATCTGTTCGACTGACTGCGGTCTTTTCAATCAATCAACCGCCACCAGCTCGATCACATTAATCGACACTCCTTCGTCAATCAGTTGCCTAGCTCAGCTAGAACAGCCACCTTCGTCAGTTCGATCAATGGACTAACATCATTCCAATCAGTTTGACATACCCTTCTTCATCGATCGACTACCTACGCTAGCCCGTTTGACCTCTTCTGTCAACTCGATCAATCAATCACCATCGATTATTTTGGATCGATCGAGTCCACTTGAATGCTGCATAATTGCATGGCTGTTTTGTACTGATTGCATGAACACATTCGCACCATGCACCTTATTGTGCATCCATGAGCATATGCCACATATCCTCATGGTGGGCGTTTATGGCCCTCTCTAGGATGACTATTCTTGTGACATTTTCATGTCACCATGCACTAATGACAGCGATTTTATATATGCTTAAAATTATAAGAATTTGATACTGCTGATAGAAGATTTAATTCCCCGACACGGCGCCAAAAACTTGACAGCGGTTATAGATTCGATAAAGAGGTGTATAAATAAAGAGGATAAAGAGGTGTATAAAATATTCAATAATTATAAAGTCACACTTATCAACGCAAGTATACGTATCGCTCAAGTAAGACAGGACTCTAATGGAGTCCTGGGTAACGATCCCACAGGGAGTAATATTAGAGGCTACCAACTAAGATTTTAGAAAATCAAAACTTAATCACAACAATATAGTTCAAATTGCTTATCTGTCACTAATAGGCATTTGAAATAAATATGTAATTTTAATAACTCTTAAATAACTAATTCTACTAATAAAATTTCTAATGTGAAGTTTAATATATAAGAAAGCCTCATTCTCCTTGTCAAGAAATTAAAGTGAATGGATAAAGTGAATTAGTTCAAATAGCATACCTATTCTTTACCCATTCTTTACCCTTTTGTCCAGGTATAAAGAACATTGACTAATCCTATGTTTGGTTACTGAATCTGTGGCTAAGATGCAAGGATACCAGCTCTCACTTTGGAGCTCCCACGTTCCCCTCGCCTGAGAGCTAACATCTACACTTCACCACCCAAATGATAGGACTGAATCAAGGATTTTAGTCTGTCACTCTAAAATCTCCAATTATACGTCTGACGATTTCATTTCTTTATTTATTTGCACCCAACTTCCAAGGAATTTGACCTCCCTGAATCTTGGATGTAATCTTCACTTTAGTTGTAAAACTCAACATATTTTAACAAATCAATTGGCCAGATTGAAAGTAAATTAAGATCAAAGTGAAAAGATCATCACAACTTATTTAACATTTTTAAGGTTCAACCAATCCA
>NW_018164512.1:7795-24550 GCF_001263595.1 Phalaenopsis equestris | reverse complement strand
TACAAACTACAATAAGTAAATACCACTTATCTCTAATTCCTCCCCAAGCAAACTCCTTGAAGTTCCTCTGAATCTCTTCCTTTCCTTACAGTACACAGAATTCTTTTTCGAAGCGGCAAGGAGGAAGAAATCTCTCACTTTCTCTCCACTCTTACAATCTCTCAAAGAATTCCTCACAATCTAACCCTAAATTAAACTCTCTACACTCTACCGGACTCTCTACACTCTCTTCAACTTCCACTCCCCAACTCCTCAAGTTTCGGCCAAAAGTTTCTCTTAAAGTTGTAGAAGAGTTTTTTCAAGAGTTGTCTAAGCATCCCCTCAAAAATCGTCCACATTCAATGCAACTGTTGAGATAACCCCCGATCTCACCGTCGGCGGCCTCGAGGGCGCTGTTGGTAGCCTTCTAGAATATTTAATTTTAAACTCTCGGGAAAAACCCATCGTCGGCGCCGTTGGGCTCGTCGTCGGCGCCCAAGTTCAAATCTTCATATTTTGGTCTTTTTCGCTCCAAATTAGCTCATTTTTGCATCTTTTTGCTCCAATGACCATAATTCAACATACCTGCAACAAAACATTAAAAATACCATTCTTTAAAGTGCAATATCATCAATATTAGTATAAAATAGGTATGAAAATCTCAACATATTTTTCTTTGGTCAACTAACACCTTATGTGTATGCACTCTCATTTGCACTCTTGCATGTTTATCCATACTTGAATTTTGTATGTTTTTCATGTGTTTGTAATTTGCACTTAAGCTACACCCTCCTCGGCACACTCACCTCTAAGTCACTGCCTTATCAGCACACTCACCCCTGAGTCACTGGCTCCTCGACACACTCACCCTTGAGTCATTGCCTCTTTGACACACTCATCCCAGAGTCACTGTCCCCTCGGCACACTCACCTTCGAGTCACTCCTGCATCGACACACTTACCCCTCGAGTCACTGCCTCCTCAACACACTCATCTTCACTTATGTTTATATGCATTACATGCACCACTCTGCACAATTAGCGCATTCGTCATTAGCATTTCACTCCATATTCTAGTAGCAAATGTTTGCTACTTTTCAATCGCACTTACACGGACAGAATGATCACACTACATTGGATCAGTTTGCGTTTGCATGTGTTTTCCAACCGTCTTAATGATGAAGCTACCTTGTTAGATGAGTGATTCTTTATTGGTTATGATGTAGAAACTAGTATTGCGTGCAAGGATGTATCAGTGGGTAATACTAGCTATTGCATCGTGGACCAACATGCATATGTTGTGCTAAGGTTCCAAGGGTGTCTAATAGGCACCACTAGGCTTTTTCTTTTCTTAGGACCAAATTTAAGAGTACATATATATATATATATATATATATATATATATATATTATTTGCTTGTTTTATGTACCATGTTTTTAAAATCTACTTTGAAACTACTTGTGTCCTTACCTTAGACTATATATAGGGTCAGCCTTTATAAAACCTATGTTTTTAAAAAAACTTGCATATATATTTTATTTTATTTATTTTATTTTTTTGCTTTATGTACCATGTTTTTAAAATCTACTTTGAAACTACTTGTCTCCTTACCTTAGACTATATATAGGGTCAGCCTTTATATAACCTATGTTTTTTTAACAAACTTGCATTTAGTGGCGCTTTTTAGAAACATTAGAACCTTAGGATGAGGACGGAGATGCTGACCTCATCAAAACTTACGCCAACCATCTGACTTAACCTTGCACTCACTTAGATGGTGTGATAGGACACAATATGTTAGATGGTGTGTTAGGCTAAGGACTAAAATAGTTTGTAGTCTTTTTTGATGTCATGACTATAGTTCTACGTTGGTTTGGTTGCCCTAAACAGACAACACATTTTCTGTTGCTTTATGTGTTTATTGGGTGAGCGACATGTGCACTACTACATTAGGGGTAGTCTAATTTGTAAGGAGTCCGGTCTAAGAGGGAGGAATTGTAATGATTTATCTAATCATAGTTTCTTCAAGTGATGTTAACTCTCCTTCATCCAGGCATGGCACACGACATTGCATGTGTGTAGCTTTATATTAACCTTATTTTCATGCAGGTTGAGTCTTGTTTTTTTATTTACTTTTTCTATGTATTTTTTTAGAGTCTGCATTATAAATAAGGTATGGGCATGAGTTTAAAGGCACCAGACAGAACCATGTGATAGGGACCGGGAGCTGCTTGCTCGTGTCTCGTACCATTATTCTTAATCGCATTGATATATATAATTAGAACCATGTGTGTACTTATGCATTGCTTTGTCGTCTTTTTCTTTTCTGGGATATGTTGTCGACCAAGCAGCACCCGACCTTTCTTATTCCTTTAATTCAGTATTACCAGTTTTGCTCTTTTTGGCTTGTGATTTTGTCTTGGAATCGTATGGATCACTTAGGCTCTTGAGGGCCTAAAATTTTTTAAACTTTCTATGAATATTTAATAATAAAATTTTGAGACTAATTAAAATATAAGCTTCAATTATTCAGAATTTTCAAAATCTATATGTACTTTCCTGCATGGCCTACTGGCTGGATATTAGTTGAGTTACATGTATGGCTATGCGCCTAGTCATAATTAATAGAGCCTGTACACTTATGACTTAATAACTGCTTCATTTGCATGTTTCAAGGTGACAAGTCGTCATGCTTCTCAAACCGTATTAACACATCATAAGTTTTATACTTAAGTGATTGTCTAGTGCGCTTATAATGTTAGTGGTTTTCTTAGCCCACACGGGGAGTAAGCCCTTTGTTGAAAGTTCTTTTCAGCTTTGTAGTTTGACCTCTCCTCTCTTTTCCACTCCATTGACATCCTTGCTACATTGGTAGGTTTAAGTCCCGCCTTTGCTCTTCCTGCCTACATAGGATCATAGGATTACAGTTTTCCTTCTCTTAACCTTAGGACTACTGAGGTCCCCTTGGATAATATGATTCGTAGATTGTTGATAATGTGGTCTCTGGCTGTGTTAAATCAACTAACTTCAATATTAGGTAACATTGTGCCCTAATAGTTTGGGATGACGAATCCATAGTATTTTGACCTGGCTACCTCTACTTGATTAGGATCACTCTTCCTTTTCTTTACTAAGACCTTTGAGCTCAATTTTTCTCATTGACACTTTGTTGATGTCATCTTATAGGTCCCAATTGTGGATATGTCGTCATCCATTTGGGATACAATGATTCACCCTCTACCCATATGGCTCAGTTTGGCCTTAGAAGCATAGTGTGGACCCTATAGGATGACTTAGCTATTTCATAGGCCCTGATCACCGATAAGCTGTCATCTATATGGGATTGTGAGAGACTTACTCTCTACTCATATGGATCAACGCAAGCTTTGAGAGCATCAAGACACTCCTGTGGAATAACCATCCTTTATGACACCATTTACTAGTCATTATACAAGTGTAAGCATGATTCCTTTAATCGAGAGTGTTCTTGGTTACCCCTAAAATGTAATTAAACAAAGTCATACGTCTCTTTGGGAGTTGTTCTTGACCCTAAAACAAGCACACACACTTAAATCTTTGGTTGTGGGTGACCAAATAAAAATATGTTGAGATTTTCATACATATTTTATACTATTTTTGATGATATTGCACTTTAAAGAAAGGTATTTTTGTTGTTTTGTTGCAAGTATGATGAATTATGGTCATTGGAGCAAAAAGATGCAATAAAGAGCGAATTTAGAGCAAAAAGGATCAAAATGTGAATATTTGAACTAGAGCGCCAACGGCGAGCCCAACGACGCCGACAGTGAGATTTTCCCGAGACTCCGATCAATATAATTTAGAAGGCCCGCTGACGACACCCTCGAGGCCGCCGACGGCGAGATCGACAGTTATTTCCAAAGGTGCATTGGCATTGAATGTGGACGTGCATTGAATGTGGACGATTTTTTGAGGGATGCTTAAGCAACTCTTAGGAAAACTCTTCTACAACTTTAAAAGAAGATTTTGGCCAAAAATTGAGTGGGGTTCCGGGAGAGTTGCAAGTGTTGGGAGAGTGTAGTGAGTTTAATTTAGGGTTAGATTGTGAGAAATTCTTTGAGAGATTGTAAGAGTGGAGGGAAAGTGAGAGATTTCTTCCTCTTTGTTGCTTCGAAGAAGAATTCTGTGTGTTGTAAAGAAAGGAAGAGATTCAGAGGAACTTCGAGGAGTTTGCTTAGGGAGGAATTAGAGATAAGTGTTATTTACTTGTTGTAGTTTGTATGACTTTGCTTTTATACATAAATTCCAAGTTTTGTTGTGTCTTTCCCATGAGTTCTGAGTAGTTTTCTCTGTTTTTCTCCTTTTCTTGAGATTTGTGAAATGGTGATTTAAATTGGTTGAGCCTTAAAAATTTTAAAGAAGTTGTGATGATATTTTCACTTTGATCTTAATTTACTTTCAATCTGACCAATTTCTTTGTTAAAATATGTTGAGTTTTACAACTAAAGTGAAGATTACATCCAAGATTCAGGGAGGTCAAAGCCATTGGAAGTTGGGTGCAAATAAATAGGGAAATAAAATTATCGGGCGTAGAATTGGAAACTTTAGAGTGACAGACTAAAATCCTCAATTCGGTCCTATCATTTTGGAGCTGAAGTGTAGATGTTAGTCCTCAGTCGAGGGGAACGTGGGAGCTCCGAAGTGAGAGTCGGTATCCTCCCATCCTAGCCGCAGATTCAGTAAACAAGCATAGGATTAGTCAACGTTCTTTATGCCTGGACCAAAGGGTAAAGAATATGTATGCTCCTATTTGGCACAATACAATTTGAACTGATTCACTTTATCCATTCACTATAATTTCTTGACAAGGAGAAGGATGATTTCTTATATATTGAATTTCACATTAGAAACTTTATTAGTAGAATTAGTTATTTAAGAGTTATTAAAATTACATATTTATTTCAATTGCCTATTAGTGACGGATAAGCAATTTGAATTATATTGTTGTTATTAAGTATTGATTTTCTAAAACCTTAGTTCGTAGTTCTAATATTACTCCTTGTGGGATTGATACAGTGATAGAAAAGCATGTGACTTCTTCACAAATAAAGAGGAGAAAAAGAATGAAAACACAATCACAGAGCAAAATCTCACTGAAACCAACATGTAACTGCCTTCTCACACCTAATGCCTCACTTTAAACACTCACAATATGAAAATAGTTAAATAATATAACATTTAACCGTTCACACACACTCTTAAGCACCCTGCTTATATTGTATTCCCTTTAAGAACTGCTCCCCCCTCAAAGAATGTCAAATTTTCCTTCAATAAATGTCTTATCAAGGTCTATGTAATGTGACTCTATAATTACGACACTATTTTTTTTTGGATCTTGTTTGTCCTTTTGTCCAAGAGAATATTCATCAATAATGGTGCAGTGTTGATTTGTTTCATCCACTTTGGCTTGGCATGACTTTGTCATGATGTCATGACATTGACTCTGACATTATGGCACTGAAATGGGCACTTTGATGCTTATCACCAAGTGTCTATATATTGAGCTTTTAGAAAATAATTCACATTGAGACTCTGACCTTGGCTTTGTGGCACTGGTACCTAGTGTTGCAGCACATAAAATAACTTCAATAATTTTTTTTAAGGGGAAACCCTCTGCATAAAAGACATAATTATGTAAAAATTATAGAAAGAAATATTAAATAAAATCACATATATTTATCATTTTACTAAGTTTTATTATCACTTAACACATACATATATTGCTTAATATATCATTTAATGTCAACTTGTAGACCATCATTGCTAAGATGTTATTGCTCATTGAGATACAATGATTCACTCTTTATCTTGTGGCTTAGTTTTCCTTAAGGCATGAGGCAACCCTGATGAAATAATGATATAATTAATTGATATGTCTAATTAAAAGAATCTAGAATAAAAGTAAATTTTTATTAAGTAAAATTTTCCTGGATATCTCCACAGATGCAATTAGCTTTTAAAGCACATTTTTTTGGGAGTGCTCACATAATAAAAATAAAAGTAAATTGTTCTCTAGTTATGGTGGAAGGTTTCTAATTATAATTTACTAAAGTAACTTTATTTCTTGTCGACCTACATTTTTGATTCATCTTCCAGAAATCTTCTGATGAGAATTATGCAACCCCTTTTATACTCACTTTTAATTCATATTCTATTTTACTTCTTCTCTCAGACTTTTCCATCCCCATCCTAACTTTCATCCTGATATGGAATGATGTGATAACTATGAAAGAGAGGCTTCTTTTGTAGGGGAAACTTAGAATAAATGGTGATGAATCAAGCATAGTAGGGACAACATGAACCTTAAATCTAAATAAAAGTATATAAAAATGAGATAAAGATAAAGCAAAACATTATGTATAAAAAAATAAAAGATGCTCATCTCTAAGTTAAGAAATAAACTAACCGAAAGCAATTTCTAATTCAGGAGAACAACTACTATATTAGAAGATGATTAATGTGCCTTCTCATAACTCTTTTTTTTACTCTTTCCTCATCAATTTGATGAATGTTCTTAGATCTATTTTTTAAAAATCTGAGTGGAAATCATCTTTAAGTTTGATTTATCATATAATAGTTTATGACTTTATATAGTCGCTTAAGACACTGTGTAAGAGAACTTCTCATAATAGATAAAATATTATTAATCAGACTATGATATGAATTTGTTGGAGGATGAGAAGTTGATGGATGAATAACTTTTAATTACAAATTATAAGATAGAAATGCTTGCATCATATGAGATACTCTCATAATACTCAATTAGGATTAGAACAATAAATAACTCGTAAAATATATAGAATAAGTAGTAATTTAGACATATATTTCTTTTCAATACCTATTTAATCACAATAATTTAGGATAATTATCCATTGAAGCTTAAAAAAGGAAACTGAATTGGTGACAAAGAAGAAGAGGTAAAAGCATAATAGCTGATGGGGTCTTAGAAAGTTTTCCAATGGTTAATTTTTCCATAGTAAGAAATCAATTGTGTCCTAGAAACTATAAGAGTATTCATTATAATTTGTAAGAGTGGTATTTAAGAGATTAGTTTTCATTATGTATAAGATACTCATTTAATTATTTGAAGTAGGTAAGACCCCTCCTCGAAACATAATGGGACTGCTGAGGCGAATTTTGGCTCTCACTAGGGAGATGAATGTGCTATGGAGTTTTATTCATAGGGAGGGGAATTTTCCTACAAATTGATTGGCAAAGAGTGGCGCTCGACTTGAGGTTGTAGCCGCGTATATTTTAGAGATTATTGTGTGAGTTGTAATCTCTAGAATTTGATTTCATAGGTTTTCTTCTTTTTTTTTTAGTGGAGTTGTACTTTTTTGGGGTTTTGTGGCTAAGGAACAATATATATATATATATATATATATATATATATATATATATAATCCCACTTCCCTTTGTTTTTCATGCAGCCTTTACTTGTTGACATGCTAGGTTTCTGCCCACTGCGGCCTTTGGTCAACACATGTAGAGCCCACAAAGCGCATAAAAAAACGATCTACGTGAAGTCAGACCTCTCATTCTGAAAGCTGTTTAGACAAACGTTGACTTGAGCATCACCCAAAAGTTCTTTTTTTCCGCACACGTATAGCTTTAAGGCGGCCCCCATTGCGTTTCATGTAGCTGCCTCGGGATGAAGAGTAAAAGCAAACTGTGACCGGACGGTGCCATCTCAAGCCAAGTGGTTAACGTTTTGCATTTACCGTATGCATATCACTGCCAACTTCAAAGATATTACACTAAACATGTAAATGTATGTAAGAAATGCATCTGGAGAAAATTTTATAGATTAAAAGATAAAAATACGGTCAAGAATGGCACATCAGAAGGAGTAGGAACCACGTCGAAAGAAAACCAAAGAATCACTCGGACTAGCTACAGCTCCTTCAGAACAGGAGTTGGGCCAACTGAATAAAGTTTGCCAACAATGCCCTATTGATAGCCTAATTCTATGACAACAACATGGGTTTGCCATTCAAGGCTCAATTGCCATCAGTCGGGCTAAGACAACTGGCTGACTTGCTCATGTCGGCCGATGAAGTCCAGACAACCGAGTGAAATGTGGACGATTGAATCACCGCTATGGCTGATTGATAGCCCCAACTTAATAGAGTCGACCGAATTTACCTGACTGGCCCAAAGATTACAGGTCCTCCCCGACCTCCTTTATTTTGTGTATAACGGGTAACACCTAGTTCGACACCTTTTAAGGCTGGCGCCTCAATTTCTGCTCCCCTCCCCCGTGAGGGTACATTTACTGCCTAAGGGTGACTCGTAAGTTATTTTAAACTTTATATTATATTTGTTCTTTATTTATATGTTTTTTGGTAACTAAATTTTTTTTTCTTAAGCAGGTTAATTCCCTACAAGATTCATGTCACCTACATTACAAAGATAATCTGGAGTAGGTACAATGAGTCGTATCTCTCATAGAAGTAAATTCCAGTAGCCACTCGGGACATATGGTTCGGGAGTTCGAGGTATGATCAAGTAATTTAATCAAAATTATAAATTTAATTTATTTGTTACACTAACACATGGATTATTTTTCTTGTTGCAATGGTCTTTCAACTAGCTCTCAGAGCACCACCACGAGATCCACTAGATCATTGAGATTCAGGGCAAGCATTTGCTTGGTAACATGTTCACCACAGCCCGCCGCAAGGGCAAGTGGCCGACCAAGATTGGTGAGGAGCTCCGGGGTTAGCGAACCGCAGTTTGGGCCCTCCTGTTTATGAGAGGAAGAGGGAGACAAATCAGCTGAATTGAACCAATCGTACGAACCAATTACATAGGGGCTAGGGGAGCTGCGCTTCATATTGGAGGATCAGTCCACAATATGAAGCACTGTAGGCCAAAGAGTCCAATTGTGAGCCTTTTGTTGCAAAGATGCATGTCCGAACTCATTGGCCCCCAAGGACGCAGTTGTGGGAGCATTCTTGGCAGGTTTTTGTAGGTAAGAAAATTTCAAACTTTATTTTGACTCTTACTACTCAAAGTTTCAATTAAACATTGGTTACAGTTTTGCAGAAGGAGTTTGAGCAGCTCCGGGAGAACAACGGCCACTCAACCTGAGACTTTTGCTTGCAACAGTGGTAATCGTTCTACATTGCACAGTCCGAGATCTTGTTTTGGACTCTGGAGGCGAGGAAGAAGTGGACGGTTTATGGCTTAGGTTCGAAGGGTATGACCATCGAGGCTGAGATCTCTGATGGTCCAGTACTGAGTTTCCCAAGCTCCGCACAGCCAGATTAGGAGCCTCTTGTTAGGCAAATTATTGTAGTGAATGAAGATCGAGCTCCGCCAGTTGCGTGAATAGATGCTAAAAGGCCAACATCGAGTTGTGGACTTTATAGCCCGCATGGCGGAGACTTTAGCAGATCATCGGGGCAAGCGGTTGGTCATAGCCGTAAAGGTAAAGGAAGAGGAGTAGAAAGATGATGAGTAGTTTCTTTTTATGTTTTTTTTTCAATTTGTCAAAATTACTTTTAATATTTATTGAAGAATTTTTTGTTAATTTTATTATTATTATTTGAGACAATTTGTGATAGTACCTTACTTTTCATTATTGATATGTATTTGAACTTTGATCTATGTTGATATGGCCGGATAAAATATGGTTGAGAAGTGAATTTTTTATTGCATGCAAGTTGTGGAAATATAATATCTCTTTTTTTTTTTTCAGTACAGTGAGTTTGCATCTGATTTGTGTCTATTTTGAATTGAATAATCTGACACTAAATTAATAATAATAATCCGCCGTTCTTTGATATTAACTGCCACAAATTTTACGGTAAACCAACAAATAATATTAATATTTTCAGATATAAAATTCAGCGCACGTGTAGCCTAAATAAATTCGACAATAATACAAGGCAAATAATTGGTGTCGAATCTTTTCGATGCAAAATGGACGGAACTAATATTATGGACACCCGATTTATCTGTGAAAGAAATAGGACGCAAATCCGACATAAGCATCAAATTTTGTCAGATTGGATTCGATTTGCGCTCGATATGACCAACATAAATTTGTTTAATTCTTGTGAAGAATAGTGGCAGATGGCCACAGTGGCTATAATTGGATGCTTTAATAATAGTACTTAGCCACAAGGTCATAGTTGGTAATTTCAATAAAGACATTTATTGCTCATAAAAACTATAGTTGGTAGTTGCAACAACAATAGTTGATTACAAACTATAGTTTCAAGTTGTAATAATAGTAGTTGGTCATAAAGCTCGTAATTGGTAGTTATAATTTAACATCAAAAATTACACTTTGATCTATACATCGCAAAGAAAATATATGTGTTAGATGCAAAAATCATATTTTCACTATAATGGTTGCAATTTGTGCCTTCGGTGGTTGGTGGACTGTTGTGGCATGTGGTGACAATCGGCAGTGGTCGACCAATTGCTACAAATGCCTCTCCAGAATAAGATCTAGAATTTCACTTCTACTTTTTCTCCTACTCCACTCTCATGTGAAAAGATGTGGCATATTTATAACATTTTTGGAGAGAAGCGTTTTGGTCTTTCGATGCATTACTTCCCTAACCACCCGATAAAGTGATCAATGTCGATGCCCTTAATTATAAATGGGCTTTTATTGATTTGAATGTTTTAATGATTTTAGAATCGAGTAATTTCAAGCTCATTGGATTCCTCTTGCCAAAAAGATGGATTTGACTATAAATATATCAAATTTAGAGTTGATTTGACCGTCAAATTGACTATCTCGAGCCTCCAAATATGCATTAATGACTTGATTTGGGCTTGATTGGACCCTAATTAAACCAATTTTGGAATCATTTGATTCTTCTCGTCAAAACGGTCAGTTTGACTATAACTTTTTAAAACCGAGCCCCAGATAATCTTAAATATTAATTTAGATTATCCATTACAAAAAAAAAATGCATTGAAACTCATGCTTGATAAAAAATTTATTGAGGACACATCAATGCTCCGATTTTCTATGAGCTTGTGAACGATTTTATCTTATGAATTGTCTCATATGGAGTATGTTATTCTGGTTTCTTCCTGTTATTCTCTTCTTTCTGCTTCTTAAGCTGCTCTACAATCTTCGGACGCCTTGATTTCCTTTGGTTTGGCCGAAGATGTACCCTTGTAAAACTATTTCATTTTCTCTACAAAATATGTCAAATCCTTAGATAGGCCTGACTGCTATATGCCAAAGTCTTACTTTCATTTAAAATTAGAGTTAGCACTTTCATTTAAAATGCTGTTGAAGTACAAATATGATGCCAGCAGAATTCAATTCTGTGATCTTAAACAAAACCACCAAAATCCTTACCAAACAAAATCCCTTTTTTTTCCTTTTTGGTTTTTGAAATCAATTGTCCATGCACTATATTGAGAAATAAGAACCAACGAGAATCAATGGTGCCAATCGAAAAGGAAATATCAGCTTTTAAAGGCATCTGAGCCTAAACGTTTCTGTCAGGCCAGCTTGCGTCAGAGTTCAGGTTTTTCTGCTTATTACCTCAGCACTGGTGGAAGAAGAAAGATAGAATTTTTTATGCTAACTCAACATCATTAGATGAAAGAGTGGTTAAAATCAAATCGTTGGGTTGTTTTCTTTTTTTCTTTTCTTAGCAATTTCTTTCTCTTTCTTCTATTTTCACTGATCTTGATGGAGGTTTGCACTATTCTTTAGGGTCTCATTATTGTTTACCAAATGTGTTATGACCTTTTTTCATTAATGAAACTATGCTAATGCATCATAAATTCCAAAAAGTAAAAAATAAGACAAAACATTGAAAAAGAGAGCTAAAAATAGTATTGCCCACTTTCTTAGTATTTTCTTTTTCATTGTTATGGATGGATTATCTTAGATCTATGATGCCAACTTGTCTAGTTTTCCTTAGTGTCTTGCTACATTTACAATATTATGTGCAAACATTGTCCTCTTCTTTGGTGAAGCAATGACTGATCTTGTGCGTTTGAAGGAAATGCTTCTCTCCATTTTTATTCTTCTAACTTATTTATCAATCAAGCTACATATATATATATATGGAAAGCCCAAAGGCGAATTCATTGATAACTTTTGGTGAGTGGGTGCAAAGAACCCATTCACAAGGAATACAACACACTGAAAAGGCCAAAAAAATACAAGTATATCCCAAAAAAATTAACCAAACAAGCTTGTAAAATAGTAGAAATACTCAGAGGACATAAGGGGTGAGAAAAACTACATTGGATCATCGTAATACGAGTAGCCGAAACCCAAAAAACGCCTAAGTACAACCACGAATAACTCCAGCAGGAAGGGTGAAATAACACCATGGGTTTGAAAAGCACGCCAAGGAATAACACCGCTTATGCGAGGGAGTCGCCAAGGAATAACACTGCTTGTGTGAGGGAGTCGCCGAGGAATAACACCAAGTACCGCAACAACACCCGCAAAAATGACAGTCGCACCACACAAAATAACACGAGGAATGCCACGACACTAAACCCGTGGAATACCACCAAGATCACCCAGGATACTACCTAGAGTACCACCACCCATAACACTAAGTTGTGCTGCGCTAACACCCCTGTGATAAAACTTTAAATACTACGTAGAATAACACCTGTGATACTTTCAGATATCCCTAAAGGAAAACAAAAAAAATAAATAACACCAGAAATAACACCTATCCTTGTAGGAAGCAGCAATCTGAACAAAATAACCCCTCACGCTAGTCATACAACCAAAATACAACCCTAAGAAAACTGCCAATTAATGGACCTACAGAAACTTCTGACAAAAGAAGTTAACCACAGCTCAATAGATAGGGGGTTAATCCCATGATTTTTTACCTCTCCCCCTCCCCTTGGTTCTAGGGAGGGAGTCCAGTAACAAACAGTTTGGTAGGCTGCCTCCTATAATTAGCACTGTATCATCCTGTAAACTCCTGAGTTCAAGAATTCCTTTGTTCTTCTTCTTAGCTCTTTGTACATGTCAGTGGGGAACTGACCAAAGGAAAATATAAAATATGTTGAGATTTTCATAATACCTATTTTACACTCTTTTTTATGATATTGCACTTTAAAGAAAGGTATTTTTTATGTTTTGTTGCAGGTATGATGAATTATGGTCATTGGAGCAAAAAGATGCAAAATGGAGCGAATTTGGAGCGAAAAGGACCAAAATAAGAAGAATTGAACTAGGGCGCCGACGGCGAGCCCAACGGCGCCGACGACAAGATTTTCCCGAGACTCCAGACAAATAATTTAGAAGGCCCACCGATGGCTCTCTCAAGGCCGCCGACGGCGAGATCGGCGGTTATTTTCAAATGTGCATTGAATCTGGACGATTTTTGGAGGGATGCTTAGGCAACTCTTAGGAAAACTCTTTCACATCTTTAAAAGAATATTTTGGCCAAAAATTGAGAGAGAGTTCAAGGAGTTGGAAGGTTAGAACAGCGTCCAAGAGCCCCAGTAATGTGTAGACAGTTTACTTTAAGGTTAGATTGTGAGATATTCTTCGAGATATTGTAAGAGTGGAGGGAAAGTGACAGATTTCTTCCTCCTTGCCGCTTCGAAGAAGAATTCTGTGTGCTATAAAGAAAGGAAGAGATTCAGAGGAACTTCGAGGAGTTTGCTTTGGGAGGAATTAGAGATAAGAGTTATTTACTTGTTGTAGTTTGTATGACTTTGCTTTTATATATAAATTCTGAGTTTTGTTGTGTCTTCCCCAAGAGTTCTGAGTAGTTTTCTCTGTCTTTCTCCTTGTCTTGAGATTTGTGAAATGGTTATTTGAATTGGTTGAGCCATGAAAAAGTTAAAGAAGTTGTGATGATATTTTCACTTCGATCTTAATTTACTTTCAATTTGGCCAATTAATTTGTTAAAATATGTTGAGTTTTACAACTAAAGTGAAGATTACATCCAAGATTCAGGGAGGATAAATAAGGAAATAAAATTATCGGGCGTAGAATTGGAGATTTTAGAGTGACAGACTAAAATCCTTAATTCGGTCCTATCGTTTGGGTGCTGAAGTGTAGATGTTAGCCCTCAGGCGTGGGGAACGTGGGAGCTCCGAAGTGAGAGCTGGTATCCTCCCAGTCTAGCCGCAGATACAGTGAGATTTAGTAAACAAGCATAGGATTAGTCAATGTTCTTCATGCCTGAACCAAATGGTAAAGAATAGGTATGCTTCTATTTGGCACAATACAGTTTGAACTGATTCACTTTATTCATTCATTATAATTTCTTGACAAAGAGAGTGATATTTTCTTATATATTGAATTTCACAATAAAAACTTTATTAGTATAATTAGTTATTTAAGAGTTATTAAAATTACATATTTATTTCAATTGTCTATTAGTGACAGATAAGCAATTTGAATTATATTATTCTGATTAAGTATTAATTTTCTAAAATCTTAGTTTGTAGTTCTAATATTACTCTCTGTGGGATTGATATCTAGGACTCCGTTAGAGCCCTATATTACTTGAGCGATATTGAGTGTGACTTTATCATTATTGAATATTTTATATATACATCTTTATCAAATCTATAACTGTTATTAAGTTTTTGGTACCGTTGCTGAGGAATTAAATCTTCTAGCAGCAGTATTAAATACTTATATTTTTAAGCATATATACAGCCGCTGTCAGGAACCCACTATGGGAGTTTTGTGGATCCATAATTTGTTGAGTAGGTGCAAGCTATTGCACTTTGATTGTGACATTCTTCCAAGAAATAAGTACCCTCTTTGGTAGTACTTTCTTCTCTAACAATTGGTAATTCCACCACAACTAGGGAATCATCTGCTACAATCAGGTGATTAGAAGCAGTGTGAGAAAGGATTTGTGGAATCGGTTGGTGAGGAGTAGATTAATGAGATAAAATGTCATTCAACATTGGTGGAAGCTCATTTATTATAGTAGGAACAACAGGAGTATCATTTCCCTCTTCTTCAGTAATTCGTGGTTCTAGTGAGGGATGAATTTGTGAGGGATTGCCTCTAAGGGCAATTGGATCTGGGACAATAACCTCTCTAGATGTAGTTTCCACCATATCAGTAAGTGCAATAGATGGTTCTATAGTAGTTTGGTGAGGTACATTATTTGGTTGGTGATTATTTCTCAGAATACAAATCCTTTAATTCTTGATGTACATGATAGTTGAGTTCCTGAGAGTGACCAAACATTCGACAACTAGTGTAGAATGTATGACTTTGTTCAATTAAAATCTTCTACCAGTAACTGTTATGGGCAAATCCTATCCAAATCTCTTGAGGAGCAGGACTAGTAATATCTATTTTAATAAGAACTTTGGCAGCAGATGGCCTTGACAAGTTAACTGTTAAGGAATCTATTTTCAATGGTCTTTCAAAGATAGTTGTGATCAAGAAAAGCTCTTCCTGTTTAAATAAGTGAAATTTCAAACCTGGTAGTTTGATCCACATTTGAATAACTGGTGGTTCAGTTTGGGGATCAAATTCAATGGATCATTTTAAAACCTTCATCATCTTATCTTCGTACTAACTATTCTCCTAGCAAACAAAAGTGCATAGTCCTCTTTCATAGATAATTGCATTAAAATGTGTCTCCCATCCAGGAGACCAAATTTTCATGCGCCCACGAGTTTCATAAGATCAAACTCCTTCCGTAGCAAATCAAGTTTAGGGTGACCATAAATGAACTTACCAATCAAAGTTAAGTTGCACAAAAAAGCTAAATTCAAATTTTCCTCCTCATATAGAAATATCGCAGGTTTACCATTTTGCTTCGTCCCTCTTTTTTAAGCACCACCATTGGAGAGGGATTCATGAAAAGCTTGCGAAAAGAGGACAATAGTAGTACTTGAGCATCCACCCTACACCAGAGTAGCAAAGGATAGCACCATAGCGAACGTCAGAGATCACTATGACCATTAAATCGCCTTCAAACAAAAAATCCTAGCAGAGCCACGCTCCTCCATAATATATATATATATATATATATTAAGGGAGGAGCGAAGCTCCCACTTCATTAGATTAAGAAGACAACAGGGTTACAGGCCAAAAAAATGGGACGCCTAATTAAACAGCAGGGTGGGCCCATCAAAATGAAGACCTATGAAAAGATTATCTAACAAAATTGAAGGGCTAATAGACCCCCTTCCTTGAGTAACTTCAATGGACGGGGAGTAGATTTATTGATAAGGGTATGATCAGTGTGAAGCCCCACTCTAGCTAACCAATTTGCAGGCCTGTTTCCTTCCCAATATATATTGTTAATTTTAATTAGCATAATGATTAAATGAAAATTTTATTCTTCCATTCTAACTTCGCGTACTTGGGTATACCCATTGTTGCTATAAAGCTCAAATTTGCTGCTATTTAACTTATGGTGAATAGGGTTTAGACTTATTTTGGATCATGCTAAAGCTATGTGTCATTCATTTTTTGGGAGATTGTAGCTACCTAGGTTCACTATCACAAAATTGATATATTAATAGGCTTGTGTTCATTTTATATCTAATGGATAAATGACCGCGACTTTACATATGCTTAAAAATATAAGATAAATATGGACGTAATAAATATTCAATAATTGTAAAGTCACACTTATCAATGCAAGTATATGTATCGCTCAAGTAATATAGGGCTCTAATGGAGTCCTAGATATCGATCCCACAGGGAGTAAGTTTAGAACTACGAACTAAGATTTTAGAAAAGCAATATTTTAATCACAACAACGAAGTTCAATTTGCTTATCTGTCA
>NW_018164512.1:5206-7447 GCF_001263595.1 Phalaenopsis equestris | reverse complement strand
CAAGGGCTTTGACCTCCCTGAATCTTGGATGTAATCTTCACTTTAGTTGGAAAACTCAACATATTTTAACAAATCAATTGGTCATATTGAAAGTAAATTAAGATCGAAGTGAAAAGATCATCATAATTTCTTAAACATTTTCATGGCTTCACCAATTCAAATCACCATTTCACAAATTTCAAGACAATGAGAAAGACAGAGAAAACTACTCAGATCTCATGAGGAAAACACAATAAAACTCGAAATTCATATATAAAATCAAAGTCATACAAACTATAATAATAAATTAACTTATCTCTAATTTCTCTCCAAGAAAACTCCTCGAAGTTCCTCTGAATCTCCTCCTTTCTTTACAGCACATAGAATTCCTCTTCGAAGCAACAAGGAGAATTCCTCTTCGAAGCAGCAAGGAGGAAGAAATCTCTCACTTTCCCTCCACTCTTATAATCTCTCGAAGAATTCCTCACAATTTTTACACACTATTGGAACCTTTTTAACCTCTAAATCTTTCTACCCTCCAGGAACTCTCTCCACCTTCCAGCCCCTCTCAATTTTCGGCCAAAATCTTCTTTTAAAGTTGTGGATGAGTTTTCTCAAGAGTTGTCTAAGCATCCTTTCAAAATTTGGTCTTATTTCCCTTCAAAATTTGGTCTTATCCAAAGCTTCAGTAGGCATACCCCCGAGCTCGCCGTCGGCAGCCTCGAGGGCGCCGTCGGCGGATCTCCTTAATGAATTAAGTCTGGGGTCTCGGGAAAATCTCGCCGTCGGAGGGTCGATGGCGTCGTCGGCACCCTAGTTCAATTCTGCACATTTTGGTTCTTTTCGCTCCAAATTCGCTCATTTCTGCATTTTTTTGCTCCAATGACTTTAATTCATCATTCCTGCAACAAAACATCAAAAATATCTTTCTTTAAAGTGTATTATTATCAAAAATAGTATAAAATAGGTATGAAAATCTCAACATATTTTCCTTTGGTCAGTATACTGATTTTATTAATAGATGTTACTCGAATTTTCTATATCATAAAAACTATAATGATAACAATTTATATGATTTTTTGACACTATAGTAATTGAAATAAAAATGAAATTGGGCTGGGAACAAGCTCTACAAATGATCTCTAAGGAATTTATGTTCAAATATTTTTAAGGGTATCCTTTTCCAAACAATTAGTTAGAAGGTTAATATGAAAATTATCAAAATTTTAAAACATCTCATTTCTCATATTTTTGAAAGTGTATTAAGAAAATGGATGTCATCTTAAGATCTCATCTACCCTTTGCTTGATGGTTTTACTTTGTATGATTATTGGAATCCAACTATTAAAAACTTTCGTAAAGCCCTTCATTTAAATGAAACTAATGTTTCCTAGTACAATTTAATCTAACTTAATCTCTTTTTTTTTATAATTGATTTATACTTTGTTGATTGTAAAAGGGGGGTTTTCAAATTAATGGTTCTCCTCTTTTTATGATATTATCATTTATATTATATGTAATTTGTAGAAGTCTCATTGAATTCTAGAACTCACATATTCTTTGCTAACATTTTCTTTTTCTCTATTATAAAAAGATGGCTCTCTTAAATATTCATGTTTCTACTTCGTTCTAATTTATATGTTTTGGACTGTGTAAAAGACATAATAAAATATCTTATCCCTCCTATTAATGGGATATTTTCTTCTTTCTATTCATGATATTATCTATCATTTATATGGAGGATGTAATAATTGCAAATATGGTTAAAATATTTCTAGTATTTAATCTATTTCAATTAAATTTAAATGGGTCATCAGTTTTGAAAGTAGAAGGTGGAATATGGAGCTACATTCATTAACACTCATAACTCTTAGAGTAATTAGTTGATTTTGGCTATGGATTTGGATATCTATTTTGATTTATTTTGTTGTTTCATATTTTTGTTTCCTTCTTTTTTTATGATGATTACTTGGTAGTTGACCAAAGAAAAATATGTTGAGATTTTCATACATATTTTATACTGTTTTTTATGATATTGCACTTTAAAGAAAGGTATTTTTGATGTTTTGTTGCAGGAATGATGAATTAAGGTTATTGGAGAAAAAAAATGCCAAAAAGAGCGAATTTGGAGCGAAAATGACCAAAATGTAAGGAATTGAACTAGGGCGACGACGGCGCCGACGACGAGATTTTCCCGAGACTCTAGAATTAATTCATTAAGAAGGTCCGCCGACGGCGCCCTCGAGGCCGCCGACGGCGAGC
>NW_018164512.1:4760-5173 GCF_001263595.1 Phalaenopsis equestris | reverse complement strand
ATAAGGACAAATTTTGAAGGGATGCTTAGGCAACTCTTGGGAAAGCTCATCCACAACTTTAAGAGAAGATTTTGGCCGAAAATTCAGTGGGGGCGAGAGTTCCTGGAGATTAGAAAAGTTCCATTAGTGTTTGCTAGAGTGTAAAAATTGTGAGGAATTCTTTGAGAGATTGTAAGAGTGGAGGGAAAGTGAGAGGTTTCTTCCTCCTTGCCTCTTTGAAGAGGAATTCAGTGTGCTGTAAAGAAAGGAAGAGATTCTGAGGAACCTCGAGGAGTTCTCCTGGGGAGGAATTAGAGATAAGTTTATTTATTGTTGTAGTTTGTATGACTTTGATTTTATATATGCATTTAGAGTTTTCTTGTGTTTTCCCCATGAGATATGAGTAGTTTTCTCTGTCTTTCTCCTTGTCTTGA
>NW_018164512.1:1961-4688 GCF_001263595.1 Phalaenopsis equestris | reverse complement strand
CAATTGATTTGTTAAAATATGTTGAGTTTTACAACTAAAGTGAAGATTACATCCAAGATTCAGGGAGGTCAAAGCCCTTGAAAGTTGGGTACAAATAAATAGGGAAATAAAATTATCGGGCGTAGGATTGGAGATTTTAGAGTGACAGACTAAAATCTCCAATTCTGTCCTATCATTTGGGTGCTGAAGTGTAGATGTTAGCCCTCAGGCGAGGAGAACGTGGGAGCTCTGAAGTGAGAGTCGGTATCCTCCCAGCCTAGCCGCAGATTCAGTAAACAAACATAGGATTAGTCAATGTTCTTTATGTCTAGACTGAAGGCTAAGGAATAGGTATGCTCTTATTTGGCGCAATATAATTTGAACTAATTCATTTTATCCATTCACTATAATTTCTTGACAAGGAGAAGGATGTTTTCTTATATATTGAATATCACATTTGAACCTTCATTAGTATAATTAGTTATTTAATAGTTATTAAAATTACATATTTATTTCAATTTTCTATTATTGACAGATAAGCAAATTGAACTTCGTTGTTGTGATTAAAGTATTATTTTTCTAAAGTCTTAGTTTGTAGTTCTAATCTTACTCCCTGTGGGATCGATATCTAGGATTCCATTAAAGCTCTATATTACTTGAGCGATACGTATACTTGCGTTGATAAGTGTGACTTTACAATTATTGAATATTTATTATGTCCTTATTAATCGAATCTATAACTGTTATTGAGTTTTGGTACAGTTGCTGAGGAATTAAATCTTTTAGCAGTAGTATTAAATACTTATATTTTTATACATATATAAAGTCGCGATCAGTAGTAGGTCATGTTTAATTTTTTTTGGATGACAACTCCTTTAACCTGTCTTGATGTGCTTAATAGTTTGTTGATGAAACTATTTAATCTTCTGAATTTGTTATCTTAAGCTTTCATTTGGATGCTCATTTATTTTGCTAAAACATAAGCCAAGTTTTTTCTTCCTCCAATATGTTTTTTTTTTTAATTATGAATGTTATTATTTTCTTGAATCAATTCATGGCCTTCTTGTTGATTTAGTTGGAGTTCCATTATTGGTCACCAATTTATTGTGAAATGGATTTAATGGCTGTTTTGGAGTTCCTTATTTTTGTTACTCAAAGATTTTAGGCCTATATTGACCTTGGTAGCATGGTGAAGCTACACTTTTGATTTCAATAATTTTAATGAATCAATATAGGAATCTTTTAGACCTCTCAACTAATAATTTTTATTTGTTTTTTATGATGATTTGGTGCTTTACTTTATCAATCTTCTATATGTCATTTTCATGTTTCTTTATTTATTATTTTCATTGGATGTTGTTGCATGATGGCATAATATTTAGCTCATCTTAATTTCATGGCCTCACAAAACATCTCAAAATTTAACATGTCGTTCCATGGGATACGTTTTCTTGAAATTTTTTGAAAAAGACGAGCATATTAGTGTTCCACCTTTGTGTCTAGTTGCTAGACCCTTGTACAAATTATCACAAATTCACAATTAGTATAATTTTCAGCTTAAGCACAATAAAGCTCACTTTCTATGTTACAACGTCGCACTTGTCTGGTTAAATTAAAATTGTAATTTGAGGGTGGCTTCTAATTGGCCAGGCCATGATTAGGTGGGCTGATGTGGCAAAGTGATGTCAACATCATTGTGGTGGTACACCTTTCTGTCACTGTGAAGCTGTATTAAATGAATGTGCACTTTTAGAACATGTCAATGGGGTGGCTCTCGATTGTTGCATTTTTAAGTTAGCAGTGTCTGAGCTCTGCAAACATAATGTCTCAGTGCTAACCCATATTTTTACTATAAATTGCACAACTTTCCACTACACTAAAGTTAGCTTTTGGGTTGGAAGGCCATTAAAAATTATTTTTTTCATCTCTTCTACAAATGCATAAACCTTTTTAAATGATTTTAAGATTAGTGACCCTCCAACTACATATTCTATGATAAACCTCAAAGATTCAACTACCCCATTATTAGATAATAAACTAATCATTTAGCATGTGGTGTGGGAATTTTCTCAAAAGCTCTCCAAACATATCTCATAATTCATAAATAGATTCATTATCATATTAGGTAAAGAGGATTACATAAATCTTAACGTTGATAGTCTTGGAATGAAGAAGTTATTTTGCTAAAATTTTTTGGGCTAAATCATTCTAAGTGGTAATAGATCCTAAGGAAAATGAATTCAATCACATTTATACTCTATATTTCAAGAAAAATGAGAATAAATTTAGCCTAACAGTATCAGTATTGTTACTATTATACTTAAAGATTATACAAAGATTTAGAAATTTGATAATGTGTTAATTTGGATCTTCTATATTTGAAACCTAGAACTAAGAATTTTGGATCATTTAAATGATGGTTAATTTAAGTTCAAATAGTTAATCTGAATGGTAAGAGTTGATTTCACTTTTGATGAGGTCTAGTCTTCTTCTCTTAGGAGCCTAGGATATAGTCATGAGACTTTTCTGTTGACTATTCTAAAGGACTAGTGATGGAACCTACCTCGCTTAGAAGTTCAAAACCACTTCTTTGCTCTTGTTGACCCCACTTTTGGTTCAGGTCTAGAAATTTCTTTAGTAGCCTAGGTCTAGCCATAGGACTTTCCTACTGACTAGTCTTAGAAAACTAGAGAAGGTACCCTCACCATTAGAAACTCAAAAACTCTTCTCTTTACTCAACTTGAAGTT
>NW_018164512.1:0-1189 GCF_001263595.1 Phalaenopsis equestris | reverse complement strand
TTTGACCCAAACTTAGCCCAACATGCTTAAAATGGGTCAAAAATCAAAAATCCACCAAATTGATTAACCAATTGACCTCAAAATGACTTTACCCTTCATGAAAGTTGTTCCTCATGGTCTATTACACCAAATTTCATATTCAATTGAGCCAAATTTCATGGCTAAACAAACCTAAACCCATTTTTGGTTATATTAGCCCATGACCAAAATATAATGAAAAACCAAACTTGGTATTCCCAATCAAGCTTAAGATTATTGCTCTTATTTAGCACAACACATTTAACATACTTCCACAACATAATTTGTATACTTATTACTGATTCATGATAAGAAAAAATATATATTACTTATATTAACATTCATCTTGCAAATATTTAGTCAAGTTAATTAGTTTTTTACTTTATTTCCATAAACCAAAAATTATAAAAAGAATTGAATTTTCATTCCTATGATAACACCTTAAGTTTAAGTAAGAATATTTTGCTAAGTATATTTTTGTTATCTAAACTTTCTAGCTTTCTAAAGTGCATATTGCCAAGTTTTTTTGTGGGTTCGACATCCGAGGCTTAATAAAAAAGTCATATATTACTTGATAATGATACATATACTTGTGTAGTATCCCATATTTAAACATTACAACTGTATTCTTCTTTGCTTCATAGTTGAAAATTTACTTTGCTTTTTGCTTTGGATCAAGTTGTTGGCTTTGTTGCAAATTAGGAATCACTATTAACGAAATTAAGCATATAATTGCATACATCACATTTTATATCTATATAGAAATTCAGGATCACCGCACCACCCTCTGATCAAACTCTTACCTAGACCCCATACCAGAAGAAGGTGACGCTTCGAGCACATTTGTTGGACCTCAACAAACATTTCATAAGCATCCAATTAAGGCCACACCTCTTGGACAAAGAGCTAGGTCAGATCTACCATTTTAAAAAAAAATTCATGTAAATCTGTTGAGAATCGAGTGAGATATTGACGTTTGAAGGTGGACGGCTCTTGGGATGAACCAGATGGAGACGATGAACAGATGCCGTTCATTTGCGCGTGTATCGATCGGACGGTCCTGATCGCGTCGGACAGAGATCCTGTATATACACAGGGCACAGAGTCAGCGCTGATGCAGATGGCAGCGGTAAACTAGAGCGCGACACGTGGCATTTTCGGAACCGCCCAT
>NW_018164511.1:570248-570478 GCF_001263595.1 Phalaenopsis equestris | reverse complement strand
ACATTTTATTGTAGAATCCAAAGAAAGAAAAACTAAGGGATGTCATGGATCCAGATGAGAACCTTGGTGACTTCCCAAGCTATCCTAACGTTTGGCTCCAGTTTTGAGGAGAAATATTTAGATGTTTCATCATGCCAATTTTATTAGTTAGGGCTTACATTTGTGTGAAATGATCACACAAATAGCCTGAAAGATGTGAGGATTTAGGTCGTGACAAATGACAACCTCGG
>NW_018164511.1:568772-569728 GCF_001263595.1 Phalaenopsis equestris | reverse complement strand
AAGGATGATTTCATTAAGAAAAGACTGCTAAGTTTAATAGGCCTCTGTGGTATCCAACAAGTTAGGAGGGGGAAGCAGATTCATGCCTCCCTCTCACCAACTGGTGAGAAGTCTCGAGTCCATTTAAAATTATTATGTTGCTTAATAGTTCATCCTATAAATACCCTTATTACTCAGTGAACATTGATGTCTCAATTATCTCTAAGAATAGAGTAATTATAATTTATCATTTAATTTGAGAATTATGTGGGTGAAGACCTTTGAAGGGGTGGTAGTGTAATTTGAACAATAGCCAAATTTTAATCCTAATTGAGCTTAATGGTGTTTAAAGATGTTTGATTTAATCATGTTTATTTCTCTAATGTTTGTTTGACCAATTTTTTAGTCTAGCCTAAGTCATCACTAAGCCCTTAAGGCCTAGGTGAGTGTCTTAATTAATTTTGAAAAGGTCTAAGCTTTAAGTGGTCATGATTAATGATTTGGATTTCATTTGAAAATCAAGATAGGGGTATTAGATTGAATAATTATTGACTTCAAAATTTATACCCCGAATCTTAATAATTTAGGGTAAGTGGTCCAGGATCATTTAATTTTAATAAACTTTTGAATCTTAATAATTTAGAAATTTATTAACTTATCTTTTTAATGAGGAAAGTGAAATTGGTTTCTACCAATTAACCTCTTGTGTTTCAAGCATCAAATAAATTGATTAAGATAAGAGGTTACCCATTTTCCCTCCTTGAATTAAGCTTAAATGTTAATTAAGGCAAAATTTCCAAAATTACACATTTGCCCCTAAGGCTCTAACACTTCATAATTTGTCAAATTCAATTCAAATGACTTTCAAATTTTTAGCCTACCTTATTTATGGGTCAATTAAGACATCAGAGGAGAAAATGTGATTTTTTTCAAAATTTAATTTAATTTATGTAATTATTTTCATGTAAAGATATAAT
>NW_018164511.1:567646-568747 GCF_001263595.1 Phalaenopsis equestris | reverse complement strand
TTATTTTCATGCAAAAATAGGATTTTTTAAAGAAAATTCCTAACTTGACCAAGGTAAATTATAATCCTTTGAATTTTTTACTGGAGGTAGACCTAGACTAGAGAAGCCTTTAGATCAAATTTCATGATTTTTTTTGAATTTTCTGTGATTTATTAGAATTATTTTAAATTCTGGGTTATTTAATAAAAATAAAATATTTTAAGTGGTGAAAATTAAGTTTTGTATTTTTGATTTATTGGGTTTATTTTAAGTGGTGAAAATAAAATAAAAATAAAATATTTTAAGTGGTGAAAATTAAGAAAATAAAATCTCTCTAAGGTCAGAAAACTCAAAGGAGCAAATTTTATATATTTCTTTATTTTTTCTTGATTTATTGGGTTTATTTTAGTGTAAACTCATTTTTTAGCCTTTAAAAATTATTTTTAAGCTTTAAAATTCAATATTTTATTTAGAAAATTAGGAGAAATATTCTAATTATTTCTAAGTGATTAGGAAATAATTTAGAACATTTTCATGAGTTTTATTATTTTTGTGATTTTTATGGTTTTTTAATTATTTAAATATTTAGAGAAGGCAAAAAATCAAATTTTTATTTTAAATGAGAAGGCTAAAAATCAAATTTTTATTTTAAATATCATTTTATTTTTAGAAAATATCCCTGATCACAGAGAACTCAAAAAACTAAGTTTCATAATTTTTTGAGTTATATTTTGATTTTTAAAAATCATTTAAGTGTTAAAAGTGGTCAAATGAACTCAAAATATTTTGAAATTTTTATGATGAGTTCTCTGGATCATAAATCACAGTGGAGATCAAAAATCAAGTCATTTAGATGTTTCAATTTTTCAAAATTAATTATCTTAGTGATTTAGTGTTTGTAAAATTTAAGGACATTTTAAATAGACCCATGAAATTTTTTTCAATGGTTTCTATAGTTATGGTGGACCTTCCAAAATTTTCTGAGTATTTTATAACCAATAAGCTAATTTCCATGATTATTTTAAGGAAATAATGTGAAATATCTTGAAAAATATGGGTCTCTGTATAGGAGGCTCCTCTAACTTTGGAAAAATCAGAGAATACTTCCCCAGACAGAGGCTA
>NW_018164511.1:532857-566844 GCF_001263595.1 Phalaenopsis equestris | reverse complement strand
TTTTTATAAAAATGGCCATGGGGTGGCTCTCAGGGCATAAGTTTGGGTGCATTGTGGTGCTTAGGTGGAGGGCAGAGGAGCACTTCAATTAGATTTGGATGAGCTGGCCTCTAGGTTTGATTTGGGTGAGGTCCATGGGAGTGGCTTTTAATTTTGGGCTTTTTAGGCCACTAGGCTGGCCGACCGGCCAGGGGGAGGTGGATAGAAGCTCAGGGAACCCAGAGGAATCCATCACAGCAATTTAATGCAAATGTGCTTTGATTTGGCAAAGATATCTTAAGCATGTTCATTTTTGGAAATAAGATCCCTTAATTTGGAGGACCTTGGGTCCATGGATTGATTTAGGTGATTTCATGGTGTTTGGATTGGTCACTAAGTCCAACTAATGGATATGGTGGAGTTAATTTGGTGGCCTTAGGGTGGTTAGGTCACATTTAGTGCATGGGTTCAAGTGGGTGAAAATGACCAAAACTTGGGTTTGGGCTAAATTAGCCATGTCAATTTGTCCAAATAATTGTTGAATTTGGTGTATATGATCATAAGGAACAACTTTGGTGAAGTATGGAAGTGGTTTTAAGTCCAATTGGAGGGTCAATTTGAGGGAATTTTGAACTTTAATCAATTTGGTCATGTTGGGCTAGACTTGACTCTAGCTTGGGTTAGCTTTGGGCTAAGTCCAAATTGATTATTTTAAATGGTCAATAAAAACCTCAAGAAGATTTTTCAACATGAATTGGATGCCAATTTGGAGGTTAAGGCAATTAATTGGGTGAAATTTGGGGATTTTAGCCAATTTGGGGCTAAATTTGGGAATTTTGGATTTAAGCCAAAATCAAATGGATTTGAGACTTCACCAAGGCAAATTTATGGTTTATTTTTATGTATAGGCATGTTATAAAAATTTTTCAACGTTAATTGAGGCCAATTGACTAGGCTATGGGTTCAATTTGGTGAGATTAGGTCATATAGTCAAAATTGGGGTTTTGACTCAAATGAAAATTGAGCTCAAATCATGGACCAATTAAGCTTGTATTTTGTTTAATTTTGTCATATAAAAGGTTAATTTGAGTTTAGGATTGGAATTGGAGTCAATTGAGATCAAATTGATGGGCATTTGAGTTGGATTTGGGGAAATTTGAGTCTTTAAAGGGCAATTTGGGGGTTTTGGTTGAAGATGGTCAAATTGGCCAAATTGGCTCATGTGGTAGTTGAGAGATATGAAATTGGGAATATTTAGGATTTATTGGGATTTTCTTTGTATTTTTAGAATTTTTGGAATTTTGGGTCCAAGAGGGGTATTTTGGTAATTTGGGGGTGCTTTAGGGGTAAAAGATTTTGGTAATAAAGACCAAGATTAGGGGTAAAAGGCCAAGATGGGTATTTTGGTAGAGTTGAGGTACCAACCATCACCAATAAGCCATGGACCAATGGAAACCCCATTTTCGGCCCTCTACATAATGGTCTTAGCTAAACCATAGCTCTAGGGCTGGTAGGTTTAGGGGACCATCTACATGAGTAACCCAAAAGATCAAGGGATCTAGGCTAGAAATTTGAGCTCAGGGTTGTGAGTGATTGTGAGTGCAGATAAGTGTAGATAAGTGTAGTGAGTTTCTTACCTCCAGACCAACACCCAAGGTCAACCCTAAGGTCCAGCAATCCTAAGGGTAACTCATCTTGAGTTTCCCCCACAGTGACCCAAAACTAAGCCAAAAGATATATTGATGTCCAATACTCCCTTGGGAGGTTGTAGTTTAATCTTTCTTTGTATATAATTTCACACATTCGTCCATGTCTAGAATAGTCAATAAGAAAATCCTATGGCTAGACCTCAGGCTACTACAGAGGAAAAACTAAACCTCAACCAAAAATGAGGTCAGCACTTATAAACCTTATTAACCCCCAGGATTTAATAATATGAAGAATAAGGAGAGAAAAGCTATCAATGGAAGAATTGATATTGCAAATGGGTAGTCAATTACAAGTCAAGAAGCTGCAATCAGAAACATAAAAAATCAATTAGGATGTATTGCTACTGCTCTTAGCAATAGACCTTTTGGAACATTACCTAGTAATGTTGAAGTAAATCCTAAAGATCAGAACAAAGAGAAAATTAAAGCTATTCATCTAATAAGTGGAAAAGAATTAGGAAATAGAGTTCAATAGAAAGTTGAAGTTGAAAATATGAGGTGGAAAATGAAAAATCTATTTAAGATTTTCATTTTGAAGCAGAAAGTCCAATTAAACCAATGAATATTTTTGTAGAAAGACCACCACCTCCATTTCCTCAAAGATTGATGCAGAAACACAGAGATAATCAATTTTTGAAATTTTTGGAAGTTTTGAGGAAATTAACAATAAACATTCCATTTGATGACTATAAAAATTCCATTTGTTCAAGATTTGGTACAAATGCCAAGCTATGTGAAGTTCATGAAGGATATACTTAATAAGAAAAGGAAGTTTTTAGATAATGAGACTTTTGCACTAACGAAGAGTGTAACGCTATAACTAAAAAAAAATTTCCTGAAAAACTTAAAGATCCTGAAAGTTTTACAATTCCTTGTGCTATTGGCAAATGATTTTATGAAAAATATTTATGTCATGTAGGAGCTAGTATTAATCTTATGTCGTTATCAATATTCAGAAGGTTGGGCTTAATAGATATTTCACCTACAACTGTGACTCTTTAGTTAGCTGATCATTTGATTACATATCTTAATAGACATATAGAAAATTTTTTGGTAAAAGTCAATAAATTTATCTTTCCTATGGACTTTATTCTATTAGATATGGAGGAAGATAAACAAATTCCTATCATTTTAAGAAGACCATTCCTAGCCACCATAAGAGCTTTGATAGATGTGCAGAAAGGTGAACTAACTCTGAGGGTTAGTGATCAAGAGGTTACATTTAATATTACAAAATCAATGAGAGACCCTACAAAAGAGCAAGAGATTGAATACTTCAAAATAGATATTAATGAATATTTAAGCCATGAATATTTCAAGAAAACTTTTAAAAGTGAATTTGAAAAGGTATATATGGAATATCAAGATGAGGATAAAATTTAAGAAGAATCTATGGAAGTGAGTAAAGAGGATTTGGATTATGTTCAGGAAAAATATGAAACGTTAGACCCTGTAAAAAGTAACAAGAATTTGATTCCATCTATTGAGAAACCTCCTGAACTAGAACTAAAAATGCTTCCTACACATTTGAAGTATGCATTTTTAGGAGATTTATCTACATTACCTGTTATAGTATCCTCAAAATTAACTGATATGCAAGAAAAATAGTTCTTAGAAACTTTAAAAAAATATAAGAAAGCATTTAGATGGACATTAGCTGATATTAAATGAATCAATATTTCAATTTGTATGCTTAGAATCTTATTAGAAGATCAACATGAACCAAGAGTTAATCCGCAAAGGATATTAAATCCTATGATGAAAGAAGTTATGAAGAAAGAGACTTTAAAATAATTAGATGCTGAAATAATATATCCTTTTTCAGATAGTGCTTGGGTAAGTTCAATTCATTGTGTTCCAAAGAAAGACGGTGCAACAGTAGTGACAAATTAGCATAATAAATTAATATCAACAAGACAAGTCACTGGTTGGAGAATTTGCATAGATTATAGAAAATTAAATTGTACCACCAGGAAGGATCATTCTCCTTTACCCTTTTTGGAGTAGATGTTGGATAGATTGGCTGGGGATAAATATTTTTATTTTCTAGATGGATATACCAGTTATCACTAAATACCTATTGCTCGAGAGGATCAAGAGAAAACAACATTTACCGATCCTTATAGAACTTTTGCTTTTCGATGAATGCCCTTTGGACTATGTAATGCACCTGCAATATTTCAAAGATGTATGGTGTCAATTTTTAGTGATTTGATTGAAAATAGGATTGAAGTCTTTTTGGTAAACCTCTGAATGAATTCAGCAAATGGACGATTATGTGACCACATGATTCAAAATGTTAGCTGAGAATATCTCAATTTGTTTATCCCTCACATCCTCCATGCTTTATCAAAAAATCGCTAATGTCTCCTAGATGATATTTGCACACTAGGCATTGTTACCTTTCTATTTCTTCTACAAAGATAATTCTTATCTCTATGTGGAGAGTGCTTTCAAGACTACTTGCAATTCACTTGCTAAGGAAATTACTTAGTGTATGTGTGGGGGTGTGTGTGTGTGTGTATATATATATATATATATATTGGATGTGTGTGTGTGTGTGTGTGTGTCTATATATATATTGGAAGATTGACATACATATTACTCATTCTCTATGTATTTACATATCTAACACCTAAACTTCAAATTTTACATCTATACCACCTTACCTATATATTGAAAGGTGTATTTCACTTTTGAAAAGTTAAATTGGTGGTATTTTTCATGTGATTTGAAATATTAGGGCGATATAAATGTAAAAAGTAAATTTTAGGCGTTAGATACATAAATACATAGAATTGGGTGGTTTGTACGCAAGTTTTTTAGTTTTTGTAACTTCTTTCAAAATATGCTGAATCATTTAGAAAAAGTACTGGAACATTGTGAAAAGACTAATCTCATATTGAACTGGGTAAAATTTCATTTTATGGTTGAAAGAGGAATCGTGCTTGGACATAAAACTTTAGAAAAAGGTAAGGAAGTAGTTCCTGCAAAAATATAGGTCACCTCAAACTTACCTCTACCTACTAGAATAAGAGGAGTTAGGAGCTTTTTAGGACATGCTGGATTTTATAGGAGATATATTAAAGACTTTTCAAAAATTACTAAGCCTTTATGCCAACTTCTGGAAAAAGATACAAAATTTGACTTTAATCAAGATTGTCTTAAAGCCTTTGTAACTTTAAAGGAAAAATTGATCACTGCTCCTATAATTGTTTCACCTGATTGTGAGAAATATTTTGAATTAATGTGTTGTGCTAGTGATTATGCAATAGGAGCTTTTTTAGGGCAGAGATATGTTAAGATTTTTAAATTTATATACTATGCTAGTAAGACTCCTAATGATGCTCAGATTAATTACACTACCACTAAATGAGAGCTATTAGCCATTATGTATGCTTTTGAAAAGTTTAGGTCATATCTGATTGGAGCTAAATGTGTTGTGCATACTGACTATTTGGCTATTAAATATTTGATGCAAATTTGATGCAAAAGATATTTGATGCAAAAGAATGATGCTAAACAAAGATTAATTAGATGGGCACTTCTTATGCAATAGTTTGATTCTGTAATAGTCGATAGGAAAGGGAATGATAATCAAATTGCTAATCATCTATATAGACTAGAACAAGAAGAAATATTTGATTTGGAGAGGGAAATTAATGAAACTTTTCCTAATGAACAACTTTATGTTCTAAAAGGATAAAAAATACCGTGGAATGAGATGGGAAATGTTATGGTATGTTGACATTATAAATCATATTATCAGTGGCATTTTACCTTATGGGCTATCAAAACAACATAAAAAGAAATTCATTTATGATGCAAAATCATATTTTTGGGATAATCCTTATTAATATAAATAATGCAAAGATTTAGTAATGAGACAATGTATGCCTTATAAAGAAATTCAGGAAATTATCAAAAAATGTCATGATTCTGAATTTGGAGTCATGATTATCAAAAAATGTCATGATTCTGAATTTGGAGGTCATTTTGGGAATGATAGAACTGTTCATAAAATTTTACAATCTGGATGTTATTGGCCTACTATATTTAGAGATGTTAATATATATATCAAAACATGTGATCGGACTCAAAGAGTAGGTAATATTTCAAAAGCAAATGAAATATCTCTAAATTTTAACTTGAAAATTGAAATTTTTGATGCATGGGGATTGGATTTCATGGGACCATTTATATCATCATTAAAAAATATGTACATATTGTTGTAGTGGATTACATTTCAAAATGGATTGATACAATTGCTTTACCTCAATGTGATGCTTAGAGTGTTTCAAAATTTTTAATTAAAAATATTTTTACAATATATGAAATGCCGAGAGTAATCATTACCGTGGAGGATCTCATTTTAGGAATGCAACAATTGCAAGATTGGTGCATAAATATAATATAATGCATAAAATTGCAACTGCTTATCATCCCTAGACTAGTGGTTTAGCAGAAGTATCTAATCGTGAAATTAAGGGAATTTTGGAAAAAGTGTTAATCCTAATAAAATGAATTGGTCTACTATATTAGATACTGCATTATGGGCATACATAACAACCTATAAGACACCTATAAGAATATCCCCATATAGATCAATTTTTGGGAAGACTTGTCACTTGTCTTGTAAATTTGATTTCAATTTGAAAGATGCTGGTGAGAAAAAAATATTGCAATTGAATGAGCTTAATGAAATTAGGAATGAATCTTACGATAATGCGAGGATTTATAAGGAAAATATGAAAGAATGGCATGATCAGAAGATAATAAAAAGGGAATTTGAACTTGGACAGGATGTTTTATTATACAATACAAGCTTAAAATTATTTGCTAGAATGAATATTGAAGTCTAGGTGCAAAGGTCCATTCAGAGTTATAAAAGTTTATCCCTATGGGGCAGTTAATATTGAAGACCCAAGACTGGAAGAATTTTTAAAGTGAATGGGCACATATTGAAATCTTATTTTGATGGTCAAAGACAAACTTTTAAAGAGACTGTAATGTTGGGTCACTCAGAATAAGACTGGGAATGTCGGGCTAACGATATTAAACCATGTGATTTGTAAAAGGCAACCCATATTTGTCATTGTTTAGTTTTCTTTTGAGTTTGTTTTGTTTCAAAATATTTTACATATATTTATGTTTAGGTCTTTATATAGTCCGTGTATCTGATAAAATATTTAGAAACATCTTTATTTATCTAATTTTATGGAAAATTTAGAATTTATTGGATTGAAATTGAAATGGCAAAAACTTTGGAACTGGTGCATGATGCGCCGAATTCTAGAGAGCTGGCGCATGATGCGCCGCGTGTCCGAAAATGGTTTAAAACGTGTCAAATGGTGGTTTTTGGCCATTTTTTGTTGTTTCTTCCCATATAACTCCTAAAAGTTGAATCTAAACCATATTTTAGGGGGGAAATCAAGCGAAGAGTCACCAGTCTTAAAATCCTATGACTTCCCACTCTAAAAACTCTAATAGATTTAAAATTTTCAATCGGAGAAAGTTTGTCAGTTTTGATGCACAGAAGTTACATGATTGAGTTCTAGTGAAGAAGAGACTTATCAAAGAAAGGGGATTTGTGAAGCGAGGATTCAACATGTCGAATACATGAGTAGAAGAGACTATTGCGTAGAGGCATTGGGAAGTGCTTTGCTACAATACTATCGCTATTGTTGTTTCTATAGTAAAAGAATTTTATGCAAATCTTCAATGGATCAACCAAGGAATGATTTACATGTGAGGCAGGTTTGTGAGGCAGATGTGAGGCAGGTTTGTGCAGTTCACTCCTTCAAGAATAAACATGATGATTATGATTGTGAATATGTATATCTGCCATTATGCAAATTTTACCCCTACAAGAGAAAATATGAATGAACTCTATCGCTACCTTACGGATGAAGATGTGATTAGGACGCCAGAGATGATGGAATTGATAGTTTTCCCTCATCATTTTTAAATCCAATTTCAAAAGCCTGGCACTTCTTCATTTCATCAAAATTACTGCCTACTATGAATATTAGTAAGGTAACAAAGGAGAGCGCTATTTTAAATTATTGCATTCAAACCATTAAGAGCGCTATTTTAAATTATTGCATTCAAACCAAAAAACCTATTGATGTTGGAGCTATTATTATGAAATCGGTTTTGGGTTTGACTATTAATGAATCTGCAACTAGACTTGGGCATCCATCCATAATTTTCCTACTGTGCGGTCAAGCGCAAGTACCTTATGGAAGTTGGGAAAAAGTGCTTCTTACTTGGAAGTCGATGGATCAAGAAGTCTATTACAACTGTATTGGAATGGGAGATGAAAATGATTGAATTTATTGATGGATCAAGGATCTCAGAATTCATCAACTGTTTAGCCCTACTACAACTCAAGTGCACTTTTGAAGAAGATCAAGAAAATTTAAAAAGAGGTGCATAATCTCATGCATGTGATTGCGAATATTACTGAAATGCTGGATCATTTGGATTGGAGACTAAAGGAATATTTTAAACATACTGGGCATATTGAAGATGGTTTGGTACATATGATCAAGAAACGTGCTTGGATTGAGGAGGAAGATTCAACTGATGAATTTATATTTTGACCATTCTACAACTTGTATGTGCACTACCAATCTATGGGAGATATCTAGGAGGATGATATTGAAGAAGATGTTTGATCTTAATGTATGCACTGAACGTTTTGTTTAGTACTATTTTCTTTAGTTGTTTTGTTGAGTTGGATTGTATTTCCTTTCTAATGAACACTATCTATGTTTATGTTTGGAATTTTTATGTTTAGATTTCAGTGTTAGGATGTTGGTTTGCTTAAGAACACTGAATTTGATGTTTGTTGGCATGAAAAATGTTAGTTATATATAAATGTGAGTTTTGTGTTTTTTTGTGAAAGTTTGGTGTTAGTGTGATGTTTATAGTTAGTGTGATGTTTATTTGGTGTTAGTGTGATGTTTATATATGCTTAGAAAGGTTTATTTGATTCAAATAGAGGTTGTCGTAAAGCGGTACTGAGCATATTTCCACAAAAATCAAAATCTGGGGAATTTAAGCTCTGGTGCATGATGCACCAGATTGGCGCATGATGCACCAAAGGTCTAAACACACCATATAGCTTAGAAAACTGTGAAATCATATAGACAAACTCCATTGTCGCTTCTTCAGTAATCTCCTACCTCAAGACCTTGGTCTAGGGCATCACATTATGGATGAAAGAGAAGGATTCAAAGGCTAAAAACCATAAATTTTATCATCACTTAGTAAGAGCTTCACTTTAACTTGGAAATTTTTTTATTTTCACCATGGATTTGAGAGATTCGAAATTTAGGATTTTTGATGAAAAAGTTTGAAGAAAACTCATGGTGAAAAGTTTCTTATCAAATAATCTTGCTTGAGGAGTTAGATTTTTTATGTAGTGATTTATTTAGACTATATTTAGATTTTTGTAGAATTTTCAAATGGCTCCCCGAGTTAAGAGAGGAAGGCTGTCCGAGGAATTTGATGCATGAAGATTGGTTAATTTCAAAGCACAACACAGTTACAATACTCAGATGGAAACAAAAAGAATGATCCAAGAACAAGCGTTTGCAAACCCGGGTGGCGAGGTTGAGAGACTTATTCTCACCAGAAACTGGGAAAGATTATGCTACTTCACTGCAGTAGAGATTGTCCTGATGGTTTGAGAGTTTTATGCAAACCTGAGGTTCACTAATGAAGATCACATCCTAGTTAGAGGTAAACAAGTTGAATTTACTGTCTATTAGATCAACACTTTTTATTGTTTGAGGGTGTATTTTATGATGAATATGCTGAATTCGTGATGACTGATTCATCACTAGATGAAGTGATTGCTTTTTTGACTGATGGAAGTGATGGAAGAGGGGAGTGGAAGGAAGATTAAGAATAACAAGATAGTTAACTTCCCTACTTCCATGTAGACTATTCATTCAAAAGTATGGCACCACTTCATTTCTGCCAGACTGTTGTGAACAATTCATTTGGTGGATGTTACAAAAGATAGAAAAGACAAAGCTATACTGAACTGTTGCATTCAGAACATGAAGGCAATAAGTGTTGGTGCACTTATAGTTCAACATGCTCGAAGTATAGCTGGTAGTTCTACTACTGGTGGTTTGGGACACCCTGCCCAGATTTTCACTCTACTTGAACAATCAAGAGTAGAATCCCATAGAAATGAAGAAAGATTATAGCCACAAAATTTGATTGGGAGGAATATGATTCAAAGAGTGGAATCATTTGTTGATTCTAAAGGTGGAAGAACAGATAGGCCCTCTACATCTGCTGTAGGGGCGTCTACTTCTCGAACTGCATCACTTGAATGTATTATGGACATGCTGATGGTTCAATAAATGGATATAGTTCAAACTAAATTGAGAGAGATAGGAGCACGAAATTCTTATAATGATAAATATCAGTAGAGGAGAGTTCATGATGATATTGATTTCAAAAAGGCTATCGTAAGACATCTTAGGGGTGAACTTAATGTGGACTTTCCTGCTTGCCACAGTTTCACTCCTTATGCTCCTGTTCATGATGAAGAAGGAGAAGGAGAAGAAGAAAAATTAAAATTCTGATAATGAGGAGGAAGGAGATGGGGATTGATTTTTATGAGTTTAGTTTAGTGTGTTTTTCAATTTTTTTATTTCTATTTTTAATTCTCGGTAAGTTCTTTAGAATGTATTTTGTTTTAATTAATGCTTTAAAGCATGTATGTAGTTTTATAGTTGGTATCTGCAGTATACTAGAGCCCAGTTTCATATTCAAAAATCCTGTACATGTCAGTTTTTATTTTTCATACATTTATTATTTTCTTTCACCTACTAAGTTTTATACTAAAAATATTTTTAAAATCACTTAAAAAATTAAGTTTGAGGGAAAGAAAAATTTATTTTGAAAACAAGTAAACTAAATTTTATTTGTCCTCAATTAACTATATTTTGAAAAATTAATTTAACATGGCATGGGATATTATGATTTAACTTTATATGATTATACTTCTGCTTATAAATATTGTGGTAAATTTAGTTAAAGAGTTTTTAATAATGAAGGTCAATTCTAAAGTTAAAGATATTTGGTATCATAGGATAAGATTATGTTTTTCTATTTAAAGTAAAGAAAATTGTATTTTTGAAGTGTTAAGAACTTTAGAGTTTCATGTAAGAAGAAAAGAATGAGACTTTATCAAAAATCATAAGCTAATATGAAATTATAAATTGATGAAAGGTATAGAGTTTTGACTTTAAGAAGAGAATAGTGAAGTTCAAAATTATTAAAGGCTATCTAGATAGAGTAATCCTCACTAGAAAAAGAAAAAGAAAAAGAAAAAAAAGGATTGAAAAGATCCTAAAGGAAAAGAAAAGAAAAAAAAAGAGAAAGAAAAAGAAAATGAAAGAAAAAAACATAAAAGTGAGGAGAAGCTTGAGATGATGACTAATCAAAATTGGATTCACTTAAATCAACTTAAGGAAGGAGCTTTATTATATTTTCTAAACTTAAATTGGAGTATTAGTAGCATTCCTAGTAAAGTTCTCATAAAGTGCTTTTTCGTATGAATGTTCTAAATGACCTTAATATGACAAATTACAATTCTTCTTGAAATGAATAGAGATTCATAAATCTTAAATTGGATTACTAAATATTCCTAGACTTAGAATTTAAATCTATGTTATTAAAGGGTTTTTCTAAAATTTTGCTATTTTATTTATTAAACTAAAGTATTGAAGTTATAAGTTAATCTCTATCTTAAGCCATATGCTTTTAGGAAATAAAAGTGTCACTTGAGGATAAATAACATTTAAATTTGGGGGATTTTGATACACTAAAATAATATACTATTTTAAGTTCTTATTTTATGCTTATTTTTTGTGGTATTGCACTTTAAAGAAGGTTATTTTTGTGCTTTTGTTGGAGGTATATAATTTTTAGGCATTTGGAGCAAAAATGAGAAGGACGAAATTTCGAGCCAAAACAGGGAATTTTGGGATTCTGGCGCATGATGCCCCAGATAGGCGCATGATGCGCCAAAATCCAGAGAATTGGCGCATGATGCACCAGATGGGCACATTATGCGCCAGGGATGAATTTTTCAAATTAAGGTGGTTTGAGGTGAGTTTTTGCTCAAATTTTAAAAGGAAACTTGTTCTACGAACCACTTGGAGTAATTCAATGCATCTAGACACTTTGGAAGGTTCTTTTATGAAGGGATATTTTGCTTGGATCAAATGACACATGTTTTGAATTCAAAAGAGTTGAATTTTGGAGGGAGTTTTGAATTCTTGTCCAAAAAAGGCAGCCCAAAATAAAAGAAGAATACTTCTCGTTTGTCAAGTGTGTGGCGTGATGGAGAGAGAAAGTTGGCGTGAGGGAAAGATAGAGAGAGAAGAGGAGATTTTCTTCTAAAGTTGTAAGAGGAGAGGTAAGGTGAGAGATTTCTTCTTCATTACACTTCTAAGAGAGAATTAGGAGTGATTATAAAGAGAGAGGCTTAGAGAGAACTTCTAGGGATTTTCTTTGGAAGGATTGTGAAATAAGTTGTATTTTTATTTCTTTAGTTTTGTAAACTTGTTTTTATATATGAAATCCATGTTTTGTAGTATCTTTCTCATGAATTTTGAGTAGTCTTCTTTATCTTTCTCCCTACTTTGAGATATTGTTTTGTGAAGAATAGATTTTATTTTCTACAGTTTTAAATGTTAATAATTTGTGATAACTTGAACTCCGATCTTCATTTACTTTTTGATCTGGCCAATTGAAATGTTAAAACTTGTTGAGAGACATATGTTCTTAAATGAGATATGATTTCTACAACATAGGGAGAATCTCATTTGATTTTATAAGAGAGTATGTCATCCATTGGATTGGGTGCAAACAAATAGAGAAATATACTTTGTTGGATGCAAAATTAGAGATTTTAAGGTGACTGATTAAAATCTTCAATTTGGTCTAGTTCTTTGGAAACTAATGTGAGATTGTTAGCCCTCAGGTGAGGGAGTAGTGGGAGCTATGGAGTGGTAGCCGGTATCTTCCCAGCCTAACAATAGAATTAATGACCAAACTCTGGATTAATCATTGTTCTTTATAGCACTCGGAAGATGGTAGAGAATAGGATTGCTCATATTTGACACTAAATAAATTTTATTCTTACAACTGCATTTTAATTAGCATTCACTTTAGTAGTTAATTTTAAAACTTTGCAGTTTACTTTAATTTTATTTTTGTATTTTTAAATTATAAAATAGATTTCATAATTTACTTTTAGGATTTCCCCTATGGGATCGATATCTAGAACTCCATTAGAGCACTTTTTTACTTGAGTGATACTCATACTTGCGTTGATTTTAAAGAAGATTTTGTAGTTTAAAAAGAGTTTTAAAAGATAAATTATTTTCATAAAAAGTATTTTTGTTGGGATTATATTGCATATTTATTATATATGTGTCGTGTGTAAATTTGTAATATTGAAAAATATTTCCAAAATTCACACTAAATCTACCCCCGCATCATTACACTTTAAAGAAGGGTATTTTCATGTTTTTAATGCAGGTATATCAATTTTAGATATTTGGAGCACAAGTAGCAAAAAGGACAAAATTTGGAGCCAAAATAACGAATTTTAGGATTCTAATGGAGGATGCGCCAGATTGGTGCCATATGCGGTAAAACCCATAACAACATGGTCTTCAGCAAACTAGCGCAAGATGCACTAGATTGGCGTCAGACATGCCATTTGACAGAAAACTTGCACTAGATTTGGATCAAAATGTGCCAGAGATAACTTTTTGTCGATTAAAGCGGTTCGAGGCATATTTTGTGTGAATTTCAAAAGGGAAACTTGTTTTAAACACCCCTTTGAGTGATTCAATGTATCTAGACACTTTGGAAGATTCTTTTATGAAGGGATATGCCTCTTGGATGAACAGTCATGTCTTTTGAATTTATTTTGAATTTAAAAGTGTTGACTTTTAGATAGAATTTTGGGGGGAATTTGTAAGTCCTTTTGAAAGGAGGCAGTCCCTAATAAAAGAAGAAGACTTCAAGGAGTTGGGGGTCTAGAGTGTATAAGTGTGGCATGTGAAGAGGAGCAAAAAGAAGAGGTAGAGAGAGAGACTACTCAAGGGCTTGGAGATTTTCTTCAAGGATTGTAAGAGGAGAGGGAAGGTGAGAGATTTCTTCTTCATTACACTTTTAAGAGAGGATTGAGAGTGCTTGTAAAGAGACAAAGGCTTGAAGAGAACTTCTAGGGATTTGCTTGGAAAGGATTGTGAGATAAGTTATGTCTTTTATTTTTTTTGTTTTGTAAACTTATTTTTACATATGATATCCATGTTTTATCGTGTCCTTATCATGAATTTTGAGTAGTCTTCTTTATCCTTCTTCCTACTTTGAGATATGGTTTTGTGGAGAATTGATTTTATTTTACATGGTTTTAAATGCCAATAATTTGGGATGATTTGAACTCCGATCTTCATTTACTTTTCAATTTGGCAAATTAAAATGTTAAAATGTGTTCAAAAACATATGTTTCGAAAGGGCTATGATTTCTACAACATTGAGAGACTCACATTTGATTTCATGGGAGAGTATATCATACATGGAGTTGGGTGCAAATAAATAGGGAAATATACTTTGTTGGATGTAGAATTGGAGATTTTAAGGTGACAAATTAAAATCCCCAATTTGGTCTAGTAGAAACAGATGAAATATGGTTAGCCCTCGGGTGGGGGAGTAGTGAGATCTCTAGAGTGGCAGCCGATATCCTTCCAGTCTAATCATGAAATTATGGACCAAACTCTTGATTAGTCAATGTTCCACTCGGAAGAGGGTAAAGAGTAGGATTGCTCCTATTTAGCACAAAAAAAATTATATATATATTTTTAAATAATTTTAGATTCTTCACAATCCATATACTCTTTGTCAAGGGGAAGGATGCTTTCTTAAATTTGAACTTTTCATCACAAAAATGTTGTTAGTTTTCGTAAGTTTACTTTGAAAGTTTAGAATTTAGTTTAGTGAATCCTTGTGTACCAAAATTAATTCAACAGGGATATGTGCTAAAACAAATGATAAAGGATAAGCTACAACCTTTTGAAAAATTAGGGAATGTTAAAAGTTGAACTCCTAACTCGAAAGAAGGTCTCAAATTTGGTACAGTAGGACCAGTCCATGACTCAAAATTTTGCATGGTTGTTAATAGCGGATTGGAAAAGGATTGCCTCGATGTAGAGGATGACTCTTAAGATTAGTTGATAGGTGATGCCCCACCAAAATTTTAAGAAGAAATTAAGTCAAATATGGATGAATTAAAAGAAGGAATGGTGATTTCAGTTGCTGACATCAACGAAGTATGGTGCAAGCCATTCATAGAATATTCGCAAACTGGAAAGCTGTCGGAGGACAAGTCCGAGGCATATCACATCACGAGAAGGGCTATGTCTTATGCTCTAGTGCCTGATGTACTCTACAGAAGATCATTCTATCAGATGTGGCTGCGATGTCTAAGCAGAGCTGAAGCACAAAATATTGTCAAATAAGTACATGTAGAATTGTGTGGCGCTCACCAGTCAGGGCCAAAAATGAATGAAAATGAAGATTAAAAGACTTGGATATTATTGGCCAGCAATGATGTAGCAATGATATTCAATTACATGGATACATCTAGAAGGTGTCACTTTTGTCAATTGCATGGGGTGGTCTTACACCAACCTCCGAATGTGCTACACCCAACTGTTGCCTCGTGATGTTCGAGTGTTGGGGCACAGACATAATAGGTCTGATAGACCCTCCATCCTCGAAGGGACATAGGTTTATTCTTGCAGCAATGAATTACTTCTCCAAGTTGCCAGAGGTAGTGTCATTACGAGAGGTTACAACACAGCATGTTCTGCAAATTTTCAAAAGTCAAGTCATCTATCGTTTCAGTGTACTGTGCAGAGTGATTTCTGATAATGGAACAACCTTCAAGAGCACAAAGATCAACAACTTCATCAAACGACAAGGGATAGATTGGAGATATTCTATAATTCACTATTTCAGGGCAAACGAACTAGTCGAGGCCTTCAATAAGATGCTTGTGTAAATCTTAAAGAAGACATTGGACAAAAGAAAAAGAGATTAGCATAATCAACTATTAGAAGCTTTTTGGGCTTACTAGAAAAAGTTCAGAACTCCACTCAATGTACAACCTATGCACTTATGTAAGGGTATGAGGCCATACTGCCACTGGGGGTTCAAACACCATCTCTCTGAGTCGCCATTGCCAACCAAATTATAATCAAAGAAAGTGCAAACTCAGACTTGAAGAATTGGAAAGTCTCAAGGGAAAATGACTAGAAGCACAACAACATTGGAGCTCTACCAAGTGAGGATGGTGTAAGCTCAGGACAAATTGGTCTGCCCTAGGGCATTCAAAGTTAGTGATCTCATTCTTATTCTTAAAATACCTATTCTTTCACACCGTAAGAAAGGTAAAAAATTTGACCCAGCTTGGGTGGGACCATTTGTCATAGAAAAGGTCTATTCGGGAGTATCTTACCAGCTGGTGGATTTCCAAGGCAAAAGACCCATGTTATCAGTTAATGGACACTACGCAAAGATTTATTTCCCGACATGATGATTGCTTGAAATCAACCTTTTGAAATTTTGATTGCTTTGGGGCTATTTATTTGGCCAACTGTCTGTGAATGGGTCTAAACTTTTGTAATAAAATTAACCTCAATAAAATGAAAATTTTGGAATTTGTTCACTTTAATTTCCTCCTTTGGTCTCTAATTTTGAAATTCATTAAATTAAATAGAAATTAAATAAAAAATTTGCACCTGCACAAATAAAAATTTTTGTTTAATGAATGCTTCATTTTTGCTCTTGTTCATGCTGAATTTCAGCGCACTGATGTTTTTCTGTCTTCTGCAGAAAAATGTCATAACTAAAGCTGATTTTTGCTTTTAGAGACGGTTTGAATCTTGCGCTGAAGAGAGAAAGGGAAGCACAGAGAGGCATCCTAGACTTTGACTTAGACTTTGGTCCGGTCAACGTGAACTATGAGGGTCCCCTGATTGACATAGTCAGTCGCCAAGAGAAGGAAGGATTACCTTCGCTACTGAGGATCAGTACTAAAGAATACTCCTCACTAAAAAGGAAGAAAGTGTTAACACAAAAAAAATCTGATGGAAGGGACTAGTCGTTTGTCGTCCATGATAACTACGTCAATAGGGGATCTAGTCATTGCTAATGAGGAAAGAGTATACACCACTAAGAAGAACACAGTGTCGTAACGCTAATGGTTGCAAGCACATAGCTTTTCTACATTAGGAAATGAGATGCATGAAAGAGGAAGAAAATATACTCACCCTGATTCCTGAGGGGAAAATTTATGATCCTTGCATGAGACAGACTTCTTCTAGTCCGACTGCTATGGAGAACGAGTCTGAGTCTGCTGCAGAGCAGATACTACCAGCAATTTCAGATGCACTTTACAAGGGTTTCTCGATGTGCAACTTTGAAGTTCTCGTACAAGAATCAATATGAGGAGCATTCATGGAATGTACAACATGCAAAGTTCTCCATTTAGATCACTAAAGTTTTTTTGAGGAGTTCACAGCTACTGACACAGGATGTCAGGAGACAACTTACCCAACACTGAGTTGTATATTCCATTATCAACAAATCTAAGTAAGACATGGTATCCTACATATGTTGAGATGAGGGAGCTACCTCAAAGATCTTAAATTATTCCTACGGCAGATCTGGAAAGAATGAACAGAGTTAAGAAGCGAGAATTGGAATTCTATGAGGAAATCCAAGTAAAGTTTGTCAACATTCTGGAAGTCCTGGAGCTGTATACAGGGGGACTTCTCTAAAAATGATGAAAGAAGAATTCTTGACTGTGTATTTGACCTAAGAGACAGAGGTTGAGATGGTTTGTTAATTAAGAAAATTTACTCAGAGTCGTGGAAATGGATGCACGGGAAAGGCATGATTACTATCAAGTGTGGTTACTGCTATAACTTTGTCGAAAACAGGAAGGGGAAACCCCCAAGTATCCTCATATATGACGAGGTGGATCCTCTAACTTCTGAGATAAAAAGAATGATCAAAAGGATGGTCAGATGGAGTATACTACCAGTGGACTGCATTCCAAATAGTTGTATAATCAATATTTATGATGAAGGAGTTGTATTCACTCAGATATAGACCACCATGATTTTGTAAGGCCCTTTTGCACAGTGTCTTTCATGAGCAAGAGCAATATATTGTTTGGGAAAGAGATCGATGTTGTTTTCCTTAGGGAGTTCAGAGGAGCTGTTGAGATTCCACTACCGATGGGTTTAATACTAATTCTTAAGGTAAATGGAGCAGACAACCAAGCATTGCTTTCCGGGGGTACAACAGCGCAGAGTGTCTGTGACATTCAGAAGAATGAATGACAGTAAAGTACTATATGGGTTCCAATAGGACCCAGAGTTGGAGGAGCTACGCCCATACGAGCTATGAGATGGCTGCACCTCTAAGTACAAGTAAAAAGAATTCTTGTCATGGAGCGTGGCTTAATAGGTCAACTTGATCAGGAGCTCACACCACAGAGGACAGAGAAAAAGTCACTGGACACTTTTGTACCGTGTAATGATGTAGCAGATATGATATGAAATGCATCAAATGTGTTTGATATATGATATGTATTCAGCATATGATGTTTTAGATGTATTCAACTTGCTATTTCTTTTGATGTTTCAGCCTATATTCAGTCTATAACACCTGTTTGAAGCATATTAATGAAATTTCTTTTATAGTTCAACATGTTTATCAGATTGCCCTTTTGTGCGATTGATAAAGAGTCGTGGAACAATACATTGGTTTTGAATTATAATGAATGAAGAACAATATAACAAAAAGTCTAATGTTAAAATTTAAACTTGTTTTTGAAAATCAGTCAATGAAAATTAAATTTTGAAAATGTAATTTGATAATTAAATGTGATAAGGACAACAAGAAAAGAAAATGATAAGTTTTGTTGAGTATGTTTTTCTCGAGTTTGAGGTTTCTTACTCTTTGCTTGCACAACATGATTGTCCTTGTCCACACCAATTTCCTCACAGCCCCACAGAGTTTCACACTCTACACAAAATCTTACAAATTTTCCTAACCAATGTCAACCTTCACATGTCACATATCTATGAGCTCAACACCACAAATTCTCTACACTATTTTCATGTTGTTCTCAGAGTCAGTACCAAGATTCTAATGTTTCCACTACCCCTTGGGTTAGATGTGAGTCCCAACGCTTCCCCCCCAATGTAGCAAATATTTCCTCATCACCACTTGGGTTGGATGTGAGTCCCAGAGATTTCCTTCCTAGCATGACAGATATATTCTCTCGCTACCCCTTGGGTTGGATGTGAGTCCTAGCGCTTTCCTCCCCAACGTAGTAGATATTTTCCTTATCACCACTTGGGTTAGATGTGAGTCCCAGAGCTTTCCTTCCTAGCGTGAACGATATATTTTCCCACTACCTCTTGTGTTGGATGTGAGCCCCAGTGTCTTCCTTCCTAAAATAGTGATAAATCTCTGATCAGCTCTTGAGTTTGATGTGAGTCTTCGAGCTTTCCATCAAAATCTGGTCTTTCCGTCACCCCTTAGGTCGGATATGAAGCATTGAGCCTTCCTTCCTACTGTGACATAAATCTTTGAGATAGGTTTAAGACAGACTTAAATGGAGTAAGACATCCTATTCTCAATCATTGAGATAAGTATGAGACCACCTTAAATGGAGTAAGGCATTCTATTGTCATCTTTTGCGATCAGTATGAGACCACCTTAAGTAGAGTAAGGCATCCGATTCTCTACCCAAATCTTTGGAGAATGGTATGAGACCACCTTAAATGGAGTAAGGCATCCTATTCTAATCTTTCAAGATCGGCATGATACCAACTTAAGTGGAGTAAGGCATTCAGTTCTCTACCCAAATCTTTAGAGATAGGTATGAGACCACATTAAATGGAGTAAGGCATCCTATTCTCTTCTTTCAAGATTGGTATGAGACCACCTTAATTGGAGTAAGACATCTGATTCTCTACTTAAATATTTGGAGATAGGTATGAGATCTTCTTAAACGGAGCAAGGCATCATATTCCCATCTTTCGAGATCGGTATGAGACCACCTTAAGTGGAGTAAGGCATTTGATTCTCTACCCAAATCTTTGGAGACAGGTCTGAGATCACCTTAAATGGAGTAAGACATTCTGTTCTCATCTTTTCAAGATCGGTTTAAGAACACCTTAAGTGGAATAAGGCATCCAATTCTCTACCCAAATATTTGGAGATATGTATGAGACCACCTTAAATGGAGTAAGTCATCCTATTCTCATCTTTAGAGATCGGTATGAGACCACATTCAGTGGAGTAAGGAATCTTATTCTTTACCCAAATCTTTGGAGATAGGTATGAGACCACCTTAAATGGAGTAAGGAATTTTATTCTCATCTTTCAAGATTGGTCTAAGACCACCTTAAGTGGAGTAAGGCATCTGATTCTCTACTCAAATATTTAGAGATAGGTATGAGACCACCTTAAATGGAGTAAGGCATACTATTCTCATCTTTCGAGATCAGTATGAGACCACTTTAAGTGGAGTAAGGCATCTGATTCTCTACCCAAATCTTCCAAATCTTTGGAGAATGGTATGAGACCACCTTAAATGGAGTAAGGCATCCTATTCTAATCTTTCAAGATCGGCATGATACCAACTTAAGTGGAGTAAGGCATCCACCCAAATCTTTAGAGATAGGTATGAGACCACATTAAATGGAGTAAGGCATCCTATTCTAATCTTTCAAGATCGGCATGATACCAACTTAAGTGGAGTAAGGCATTCAGTTCTCTACCCAAATCTTTAGAGATAGGTATGAGACCACATTAAATGGAGTAAGGCATCCTATTCTCTTCTTTCAAGATTGGTATGAGACCACCTTAATTGGAGTAAGACATCTGATTCTCTACTTAAATATTTGGAGATAGGTATGAGATCTTCTTAAACGGAGCAAGGCATCATATTCCCATCTTTCGAGATCGGTATGAGACCACCTTAAGTGGAGTAAGGCATTTGATTCTCTACATCTTTTCAAGATTGGTCTAAGAACACCTTAAGTGGAATAAGGCATCCATATCTCTACCCAAATTTTGGAGATAGGTATGAGACCACCTTAAATGGAGTAAGGCATCCTATTCTAATCTTTCAAGATCGGCATGATACCAACTTAAGTGGAGTAAGGCATCCACCCAAATCTTTAGAGATAGGTATGAGACCACATTAAATGGAGTAAGGCATCCTATTCTCTTCTTTCAAGATTGGTATGAGACCACCTTAATTGGAGTAAGACATCTGATTCTCTACTTAAATATTTGGAGATAGGTATGAGATCTTCTTAAACGGAGCAAGGCATCATATTCCCATCTTTCAAGATCGGTATGAGACCACCTTAAGTGGAGTAAGGCATTTGATTCTCTACCCAAATCTTTGGAGACAGGTCTGAGATCACCTTAAATGGAGTAAGACATTCTGTTCTCATCTTTTCAAGATCGGTTTAAGAACACCTTAAGTGGAATAAGGCATCCATATCTCTACCCAAATTTTGGAGATAGGTATGAGACCACCTTAAATGGAGTAAGGCATCCTATTCTAATCTTTCAAGATCGGCATGATACCAACTTAAGTGGAGTAAGGCATCCACCCAAATCTTTAGAGATAGGTATGAGACCACATTAAATGGAGTAAGGCATCCTATTCTCTTCTTTCAAGATTGGTATGAGACCACCTTAATTGGAGTAAGACATCTGATTCTCTACTTAAATATTTGGAGATAGGTATGAGACCTTCTTAAACGGAGCAAGGCATCATATTCCCATCTTTCGAGATCGGTATGAGACCACCTTAAGTGGAGTAAGACATCTGATTCTCTACCCAAATCTTTGGAGATAGGTATGAGATCACCTTAAATGGAGTAAGGCATTCTGTTCTTCAAGATTGGTCTAAGAACACCTTAAGTGGAATAAGGCATCCAATTCTCTACCCAAATATTTGGAGATATGTATGAGACCACCTTAAATGGAGTAAGTCATCCTATTCTCATCTTTAGAGATCGGTATGAGACCACATTAAGTGGAGTAAGGCATCTTATTCTTTACCCAAATCTTTGGAGATAGGTATGAGACCACCTTAAATGGAGTAAGGCATTCTATTCTCATCTTTCAAGATTGGTCTAAGACTACCTTAAGTGGAGTGAGGCATTTGATTCTCTACTCAAATATTTAGAGATAGGTATGAGACCACCTGACCACCTTAAATGGAGTACCTTAAATGGAGTAAGGCATCCTATTCTCATCTTTCGAGATTAGTTTGAGACCACTTTAAGTGTAGTAAGGCATCTGATTCTCTACCCAAATCTTTGGAGATAGGTATGAGACCACCTTAAATGGAGTAAGGCATTCTATTCCCATCTTTTGAGATTGGTACACCTTAAGTAGAATAAAGCATTTGATTCTCTACCCATATCTTTGAAGATAGGTATGAGACCACCTTAAATGGAGTAAGGCATCCTATTCTGATCTTTTGAGATTGGTCTAAGATCACCTTAAATGGAGTAAGGCATCTGCTACTCTTTTTGGGGTTGATACCTAATTTTCAATTCCCATTTCGGGTCAGTACATAAATTCTAGTTCCCTCCTTTCAAGGTAAGTACCTGAATTCCGATTCTCATTTCAGGGTCAGCACCTAAATTCTGATTCCTATCCTCCGAAACTATTGCAATCACAATCAAAGTTTTCAAACAATTAAATTGAAGTTGAACCTTCATCGTGAACGTCACAGTAGTTTGCAGAATTCCTTTCCTTCTAATCCCCGCGAGAATTTCAAATCCTCAATTTCGCTCAGATATTCACTTGCTAATTCCTCAACGAAAATAATGGTCACCCAATTCTACTTTTTGTTCTAAGCATGTTGGCTTAGCCGTCTGTGTTGGTTTTGTTGATCTCTTCGGCCAATGCCAATTCGCGTGGTGTGCTTGTCCAGCACACCACACCTATTGTGGATCCATTTGTTGACCTCACTTTTGGTTGAGGTCTATTTTCCACCATAGTATCCAAGGGTCTAGCTATAGGACTTTCCTACTAACTATTCCTAGAGAACTAGAAAAAGTACTCTCACCATTAAAATTCTAAACTCTTCTTTGCTCAACTTGAAGTTCAACATATTGGTCCTAACCTCTAGCACTTAGTAGGTGGGGTCAATATGAGAAAACTCAAGGAGAGTCCCCATAGGATGGTCAAGCCTTAGAACTAATGGTTAGGCTAGCTTGCACACACTACACTTTTTCACACCCAGAACCTTAAAACTACTCGCACTTAATTTAGTCTCTTGACTCCTTTTGGAAAGCTCATATGGGTGGACCCAAACTTATAGCCCTTGAATAAGAGTGTTAGGACCAACATATTGAACATCCAAAATGAATCCTCATATGACTCCTATTAATTTGAAATGGCTTCATGGCTTACTTGCTCATACCAGCCCAAACTCCCATCAAATTTTCAAAATACACCTATAACCCTAATTTTTTCCAAAATTATCCAAACCACTCAAATTTGTCCAAAATTCATTTCAAACCATTTCCCACTTCCCAAATTGATCAAAATCACCAAATTGTCAAAGTACCCCGAAATTGCCAAAAATTACCAAAATGCCCCTCATGACCCAAAATTTTCAAAAATTCCAAAAATTACCAAAAATTCTAAATTCATCCCAAATATTATCAATTTCATTGTTGAACCATCACACTGACACAATTTGACCAAATGGACCCATTATGACCAAAAACCCTAATTTGTTTTAAAAGGCTCAATTTCCTCAAATTAGCCCCAAAGTCAAACAAGTTGCCCCAATCTTGCCCAATTTCAATTCTAAATCAAAATTTAACATCCGCAATATCAATTTAAACCAAATAAAAACCTAATTTAACCTAATTGCAAGCTCAATTTCACCTAAATGAAAAAGGCTAATTTTACCCGAAATTGGTCATATCCCCAAATGTCAACAAATTGAAAGCCATAACCCCAAAATCTCCACCTAATTTCTTTTCAAAACACTTCATGACAATACCACACACCAAATTGAACCATTAATTGGGACATAAACGAGCTCTAGCCTAACCTTATGTCCAAATCCCACCAAATTTGTCTTCCAATTCAATTCAAAATCACTTAAAATCCTTTCAAAAATCTTCATAACATCTCCCTACAAAAAAATTAAACATTTAATTGACCCAAATTTTAGCCTAAATTCACCCTCAATTTTAAAAGCCCAAGCCCACCACATTTAATTCCAAAAGTTCAAAGTTTACCTAAAAGCCCACATGATAAATTTCCCCTCATCATCCATTCAATCAAAATCACTCCCTAAGTTTTAAATCCATGATCAAGTCATTCCAAATCAATCCTCATTATAAACTCCACAAAAATAGCCCATAAATCTAAATTGGCTAGGTCATGGACAAGCCATGAAGCCATCCTCAAGCCATAGGTGAGCCATATGAACCTTTGCCACCTCACCAAGCTATTAATGACAAAAGGAGAAGCCACTTTCAAGCTCCCTTAAGAAGATTTTAACCCTTTTAATGACACACTCTAATGCATGCTTAGCGAAATCCCTTTGATAGGGACCTCTCCTCACTAATGAAGCTGAGCCAAATGATCTCCTATTCAACCCAAACCAGCCTTGGTGGGTGAGCCCAACCCAAATCCATGCTTTGATTTAAATTGGCCCAAAATTAGTTTCGTCCCCATTCCTCTTTAATCCAAGGCCTTTAAACATGATGAACCCCAATTGACTTTGCCAAAACCAAGCCCTGATCCCCTTGACCAAAAGGTGACCTAACCCTGGTCGGCCAGCCACCATTGCTGCCAGAAAACGCCATGACCAAGGAGGAACAAGGAGTTAAACTTAAAATTACACCCAACCAAACTGGCTCACTCCAATTAGATTTTGGCCCCTTTGTTCCCTCCACCTAAGAAACCAGAGCCACCCACTGGTTAGCCCAATTGCAGCCTCCAAGCCCCTCTATTTAAAATCATCACCCTCCACGGCTAAGGGGAGGGCTAAGGGGAGGAGTTGTTGAAATTCCTTAGGGAGACCCTGGAAATATGTTCCCAGAGCTTCTCCTAGCTTCCTTGAGTGCAAGCCCTCTATTTCCAGCCACTCAAAACTACTGCCTGAGCTCAATTTTCAAGCTAAAAAATAAGATCAAACTAGGACATAGTTCCCCACTACTCCACAGTGCACCAAAATTAAATTACTTGTACCCACACCATCCCCTAAGAGAAAGAAGAAGATCCCCCATAAAAGCCCCATCACCATACCACCCTAGCATAGGCTTTGATGAACACCCAAAATCGGCCTTGGTTGAATTCATACCTAGGTAATTCACCACAACTCATGGCTTCATCTAGGAGCTCTTTAGACTCAACTCAATCTTTTGGAAGCACCCAACCGAAGCCACATCTCTTGTACATAGGTATTGAAATTTCTCCTCAAATCAAGCCTATTTTAATTATCAATGCTCATATACTTAATTTAAGACTTGATTAACCGTATGGATGTGTTCTCCTAGTCTAGACACATCTATAGGAACAAACTCGAAGGGATTTGGTTGAGTATTGAGTGAGATAATAAGGTTAGAAGGTGGACAGTGCTCAGGTTGAACCAGTTGAAGATGATGACTGGATGTTGTCCGATCGTGCGTGTATCATTTAGACTACTGAGGTCGCATCCAACGAGTGCATGGCACAAGAACCGCGAGCTGACAGGGCGCTGAGGTGTCTGACGATGTCAAATATCAGAACGCCGCATGGTAGTTAGGAGCTGCCCTAGGTTGAGGTGGCGTCGCATGGTTTAAATAGAAAAATTAGGATTTTCTTATTTATTTAATTGATTAGAACTTTTAGAATTTATATCTTGGTGTATGAAAAATGATAAAAATAAAATAAAAATACCCTCATGCCCAGTGAATAGAGAAGAATATTGTGGAAATGGTTTCATATCTGTTTGATGCATGTACTATTTTTAATTAATTAAATAGTGTATTCCTTCTTTAGATTCTCCATTTGCATGGACATTTCACCATGACTTAGATTAGGGTTTTTGGTTTCTCTGTCATGAGGGATCTTCCTTAAATTTTCTAAGGTCAAGGGAGGTCCTAGGCATAGAGCATGTCGTGTCTGTTTTGGTAAAATAATTATAAAAATTATAATATTAATTATAAAAATACAAAACTTGTTTTGGTAGGTTCATTATGATCAGAGGACCCTAGGAAAAATACAAACTTGGTTTAACCTCTTAAAAATAACCCTAATTGTCATCAACCCCTAAAAATGAAATATAATTAATTTGGACAAAATATAAAACTAAATGGCACAAAAATTATTCTTCTCTGTAATTTAATATTAGAGGAGCTTCCCACAAAAATTTCAAGTCAATTGGAATTAATTTGACCATTAAAATGGATTAATTAAGTGAAATTGCATTTTTGGCATAAAAATAATTATAATAATTAAAATACAACTTTAAAAATCACCAAATTTGTTTTAGGAGCTCCTTATAACTAGAGGAACCTAAGTAAAATAAAAGTGGAATTAAAAGTAATACTTCATTTTTTTTAAAATTTTTTAATTATTTAAATAAATAAAAATTAATTATAAATCATAAAAATTACAAAATTGTGAAAACACACTAAAATGTCACTTTTGGCTTCCTGACCATTTGAGACCAATTAAAATAATTCTCCTAATTTTATAAGTCAAGATATTAATTTTTTTAAGGCTTAAAAAGAATTTTCATTAATTTTCCACTAAAATAATTCTAATAAATAAAATATAAACCACAAAAATATGAAATTTGTCTCTAGGTTCCCTGGACTCAAAGAAATTTAAGAATAATATAAAATTTAATTTTTCACTTAAAAAATATTTTATATTTAATTAATACTAAAAATAAAAAAATAATCTAATAATTAAATTAAATCTCTAAAAATCATGAAATTTGGTCCAAGTGGTCCTCTAACCTAGGTGAACCTTCAGTAATTTTTGTAAGGACATAGATTTTGTTTTTACTGAGTTATTGAATTTTCATTAAAAATCCCTATTTTTTGCATTTAAATAAATATAAAATTAAATAAATTCATAAAAATTACATTTCCTCCTCTAATATTTTAATTAACCCATTAATGGGGTAACATAAAAATTTTAAAGTCATTTGGGTTTAATTTAATGAATTATGGGGTGTTAAGGCCCTATAGGCAAAATGGTAATTTTGGAATTTAAGTCTTAATTAATATTTAGGTCTAACCAAAGGTTAAATTGATAATAAATAATATTAATTGACATGTCTTGATGATTGAAATATAAAAGAGATAAACGGTAGCAACCAATCTCACTTTGGTCTCATTAAGGATAAATTTGTAATTTCTAGGATTGTTTAAATTTGGAAGAGCAATTAAATAAGAAGATATTGTGCTTGAGGGTTTGAATTTGGAAGATCAAAACCCACTGATTTAAAACCCCAATTAATGATTTTAAAATTACTTATGATTTTTGATAAGGGTTAAAAATATAAATATTTAAATTTGCCTAAAAATCACAAATCTACGCATTAAGTTTAAGGGCTTAGTAGTGAATCAGGCTTAATCAAAATCTTATGTAATGAGGTTTAGAAAATGACCTATAATTAATTTGAAACTTTTTAAAACACTGCAAGCCCATCTTTAAAAATCAAACCGGCTAAGTCACTTACTTAAGCCAAATCGCCCCCAAGGGCCTTTACCCGCATAATTCATAAGTGAAACATCAAATGATAATTACCCCACTTAAAGGGATAATCAAAACATCAAGGTTCATTGAGCATAAGGTCATTAATTATAATTGAGCATAAGGTCATTAATTGGGTCAAACACATAACAAACATAATAAGACCAAAATGAACTTGAGATAATTCGAGGGACTGTGAAATGTTTAGGTTATTACCCAGAACTTTTTATGATCCTTTGGGAATCTTGGAGGAAACTTGGACATATTATTATTTGTTTGATGGGATCATCCCCATAAGTGATTAAATTTGACTTATTAGGGTATGACATAGGGTTTGGTAGACACACCTCAAGCTTGTGTTCTCTTCTTTTCCTACAAAGCATGTTTTAATTCCTATAAAATTATATATATATATACGCCCTACGTGTTAAACTGAAATAAGGTTACAAAGCTATATGGAGCTTGGTTCACAGACAAAAACCAAGGATCACCCAAAAGGGGGCAAGGCCTCCCAAGAGAAAACAAAATACTAATGTAACCTATCCAAAAAAAAATTGTCCCCAAACAATAGGGCTGAAAAGAAGAAAAAAATGAAACATAACTAAACAGTAAGGACATAGGGGAACTTGTCAGAAAATACAAAGGTTTCGCAGACCAAACGGACGTCATACTTTCCTTAATTTATTTGATCAAGCCTCATCGTCAAGTCTTGTGTTTATTCTTTGGGTTAGATACAGGATTTGAGGTACATTGCTCTTTCATTTTAAACCATGAAAAATATGAGGTCAGTTTGATTTCATACTTCAACGTCCTTCCGAAGCGGGCGATGAGATTTCGATTTTGGTGACCGACAGCTTCTTACGGGCAACCCCACAAACCAACCCAAAATAACGCCGATAGAGACTTAAAGATCTTCTTAGGAAATGCCCTCATCATTCATTACCAGATTGGTTGATAATTCAAACTTTTTATAATGGATTTGTGGGATCACTTAGATCAATTATAGATGTTGCGGCTGGTGGTTCGTTAATGTCAAAACCTTTTGATGAAGCTTATTCACCCCTCCAAAGCCAGCATTGGGAGAAATGAAACTACCATCAGTATTGACTTTGACCCAACCCATAGGAGGACAATTCCAGTGAACAAGGATAGTTTGAAATTTCCTTGAACCAATGAGGGAGGATGTGCATAGGATTTCAGGAAGTTTCCTATGACAGTGCAGTTTTTGTAAATAATTGTAACAGTGAGTGGTAATGGCATTGGCATCCCAATGGACCTCATCAAATATCAGCTTATTTCTTGCCATCCAAACAAACCAAGCCATGATACAAGGGATGGGAGGGAGATGTTGGTCCTGCCAGTCTTTCCAGCTTAAATAAAACACATCCCAAGACAGCTGGATGGTATTTAGTTTTAGTTTGGGTAACAAAATGTTCCAAACCTGATGAACTTGATAGCATTTAAAGAATAAGTGGGGGAGGGATTCCTCCTCACATTTACACAGGCAGCATCTTGAAGGGCCTCTCAAACCTTTTAACTTTAAAATATCATCAGTAGGAATGAAGCCATAGAAGAGCTTCCAAAAGAAAAAGGCCATGGAAGGAGAAAGAAACTTTTTCCACACACATTTAATCCAAGAGGTCTCCTGTTGAGGAAAGTAGAAATTAGCAATAGAAGCTGAAAATGTCTGAGAAACCTTTTTCTTCACAATAAGTTTGTCTTTCTTGGATCTGTCAATGGGTTTTTTTCAATATAATGTTAAGTAATCTGTTATCAAGGATATTCTGAACAGCTTGCTGGTTCCATTTATTAGCAGACCAAAGGTCAGCCACCTATGTTGTCGAGTTGAATTGAGAGCCAGTTGGAGGAGGGATTAAGCCTTCTCCAGTCCAGTTATCAAGCCACACATTGAGTTTGCCTTCCCCAATATCCCAAATGAAAAGTTGTTCAACCTTTGTTCTCATCTTCAACATGTTCTTCCAAGTTCTAGAATCCCCCAATCTGTTGGTCACAAGAGAAGGATGCTAATCTTTGCAGTATTTTCCTTTCAGAAATTTTGTCAAATTGAAGTCTGTGCTCTAAACATAACCCAAAGTTTGCAAAAATTAGTTTGGGAAATCTGCTTGAAACTTTTAAACCCCAGACCTCCAGCTCTAGCACTGCCAAAAATTCTTTTCCATCTCATCCAATGCACTTTCTTTCTCTGGCCTGCCCACATAAATCTATTGAAAGTTCTTTCAAGTGAGCTTTGAATGGATTTCTTCATAAAAGAAACCTGAGATAAATAAGATGGGAGAGCTCCCAAGATGCTTTTAAGGAGAGTAATTCTTCCCCCATTGGAAAGAAAAATATTGGACCAGCTGTTGAGTCTATCTTGGACTTTAAGAAAAATATCATCAAACTGGACTTGCCTAGTCCTCTCTTTAATCAATAAGGTACCCAAGTATTTCAGAGGTAGAGAACTGGAACAAAATCCAATGAAATCTGAAATCCAGTGTTTGATTTCAGGCTTCACCCTTTTACTGAAGACAACCTGACATTTCTGTTTATGAAACTTCATCCTGGAGCAATCTTGAAAGTTCTCCAGACATTAAAATAACAATTTGATTGTGGGTTTAGTTGCTTTTGCAAATATAATAACATCATCAACAAAGGCTAAGTGGTTAACTGCAATGTTAGATCTGTGGCTATATAAGGAGTGAGGAGCTTTGGCCATAAGTTGATTCTGGAGTTTAGATAATTAATCAAATGCAAGTATGAAGATAGTAGGGGATAAGGGGTCACCTTGCTTGATGCCTCTAGTAACAGTGAAGAAACCATGAGACTTCCCATTAATGAAAATAGATTGATGATTATTTGTCAACAACCTTAGGATCAAGGAAATAAAGGATTGAGAGAAACCCCTAGCAGACAACACCTCTACAATGAAGTCCTAGTTAATGGTATTATATGCCTTTTGGATATCAAGTTTGAAAATAAGATTCCCTCCTCTACACTGTTTGTCCAAGTCCAGGACTAGCTCTTGAGCCAAGAGGACATTTACCACTATGCTTCTTCCTTGCACAAAGGCTGATTGATTTTCACTGATAAGATGAGGTAAATGAGGCTGCAATCTTTTGGAAATGATTTTGCTAATAATTTTGGACAAAATATTTGTGAGATTAATTGGCCTGAACTGATCCCAAGAGATCTTGAAATTATTTTTGGGGATTAATGTAATGGTAGAGCAGTTAAAATAGTTAGGCAAATTCATCCCTTTAAAGAAGCTTTGTACTGCCTCAATGACATCCCCCTTGATGATCTTCCAAGCTTTTTTGTAGAAATCAGCTGAGAAACCATCTGGGCCTGCAACTTCAGAGCTGTCAATTGAGTTTAGGGCTGACCAAATTTCCAATTCCCCAGGGATAGAATCCAATTTTAGATTTCTTGTATATCCCTGATCAAATAGATCTTGCTGGATTGACATTCTGGTGAATGGAGGTTGAGTGAATAAAGTTTGAAAATACTGTATGGCAGTTGTTGCAATTAAGTCTTCAGAATATATCCAATGCCCTAATGGATCTTTAATCTTGTGAATGGTATTGCATCTCCTCCTATAGTTGATACAAGCATGAAAGTACTTAGTATTTCTGTCCCCTTCATAGAATCTGATTTTTGCAGCCTTTTGAGCATAGAATTCCTCCTGCATACAAATAGCATTCATCAACTTTTCATTAGCTAGCAATAAATTTAATTCAGTATCTGGATTTTTCTCAAGCCTAGCCTCCATTTCAAGCACTTCCTTATTAGCCTCCTTAACTCTCAAGTTAACATCTCCCACCACATTCCAGTTCCATTTAGATAAATGTTTGTCAATCTTCTTTTGCAACAACCAAAGTTTTTTCAGGGGGTTAGAATGATGGCAATCTCTCCACCCCAAGGATACTTGATTAAGAAAATCAGTATGAGAGGACCACATGTTGAGATATCTAAAGCTGGCTTTGTGCTTGACAGGAGATGCAGAAATAGTGATGAGTAAAGGCCTATGGTCAGAGGCTGTCATACTGAGATGTTGGATAGAGGTGTGTAAAAATTCATTCAACCATAGAGAATTAACTAGGATTCTATCCAATCTTTCCCATAAAGGTCCTCTCCTCCAAGTAAACTTAGGTCCAGTGAAACCAAGATCAAATAAGTCAGCCAAGCTGATGTTGTCATTAAAGATATTCATAGAATTAGAATTAGGAGGATTGCCTCCTAATTTTTCAGAAGGGCCAGAAATGGAGTTGAAATCCCCCCCCCCTCCATGAGCCAAAGTGAATTACAGGAATTGCTGATATTCTGAATACCCTCCCACAGCTCCACTTTGGCTCTAGGAGAGCTTCCAACATAGACAAAGGTAGTCAGGTCTTCTTTATCCCCAAAGCTAAATTGAATATGAAGGAATTGTGGATGATCCCACAAGACTTGACACATTACTTCCTTTCTATGTAGTAACCAAATCTTATTGTTTAGATTAGCAAAATAAGAAAAACCAGAGAATTTTCTGAGGATTTTCTGAGGATATTTTGACACCATAGGTTCCAAAATAGCAACAAACTAGAATTTATACATCCTGTTCAAAGCACTGAGTCTGTTAAGGGATTTAGGATGTGCCAATCCCCTAACATTCCAAAATAAAAGGTTCATCATCCAAAGGAGATGGATTTGCCCCTCCTTCTAGAGCTGGTCATGACCTCCTTGGTTTCCAAATGAATATTTCTATCTCTGAGTAAATAAGTTCCTCCTTGGGTGGCCTTTTTCTTTTTTCTTATTTTTTGAGTTTGCCAATCATCAGCCAATGTAATCATCATCCAATGCAGTCTGTAGTACCTCAACTAAAGTGGAGTCCACTAGAAAATCCTTTTGAGCTTCCAACTGAAAGTTCTTGGGCTCTGGATTACAGGTTGCAAGGACAACATCTTCACAGATTGTGATCTGTATTACAGATGGTTCAAGGTGACATATTGAAGGGCCAACAGCCTCCTTGGGTAAATTATTCAAGGGCCAACAACCTCCTTGGGTAAATTTTTAGTCACAACAAATAAATAATGGTTAGGAAAAGCCATGGTTATATGATTGTCTACAATTTCAGTCTCAATGGCCACAACAGCATTGGTGGCCAAAATAGTTTCATCAGGACCATGGGCATTCCTCTCAGAAATGGTTTCATCGTGACTCTTATCAGATATAGCCCTTTCCTTCTCAGACATAGCAGCATCTATTGAGGCCCCATGATTAGGGATCCTTAGGTGAGGATTTAGTTTAAAACACTTATTGTCACTGTGCCCAAACATGCAACAATAAAAGCAGTAGTAGGGCTTCTGTTCAGCAATGATTCTCTGTCAATACCCATTATGTTCAGTTCCCAACCATATTTCATCAACAGTTGAGAGAGTAAGGTCTCTTTCTACCAAGATTCTATCCACTGATGGTCTTGATAAATTAAAAGTTGGAACATCCAATTTAAGAGGTTTACCCAAGGCTTGTTCAATGTTAAACAAAACTTTATGGTTGAAAAAATGGAGCTTTAGCCCAGGGATCTTGAACCAAATAGGAACTATAGGGAGTTCCTTGCCTGGATTAAAATCAGTAGACCACTTTAAGATTTTCATAGTGTTGCCCTCAATCTATAAGATTTGCTCAGAAAATACTCTAGCATAATCATCTTCTCTAGTTAAATGGATGAAAATGTGTCTACCATCAATAAGGCCCACTCTCCAAGCTCCTTTAAGTTTGATGCCATCAAAAAACTTTCTTATGGTTTCCATTTTGGGATGACCTAGCTGAAATTTGCCTATTATAGTAAATTTGTAATTTTCAGTCAGGTTATGAATATCTTCCTCATCATAAATAATTGCCATTTTACCACTTTTCCTATTCAGGGGTTTAATGAAGGGGTCAGCCACCTCATGGGAGCTTTGAGGGAAGACCAAATCATAAAAGCTTTTAATAGGGTCAAAGCCTTTGCCTATAACATCAGCAAAAGTGGCCTTTGCCCATTGAATATTAGTGGCTAAATCCACATTGCTAGGTTCAGCCATCAACTCTCCACATTAATGGAACAGTACCCCGACTGCCACTTGAAAGAAAAGAGCTACAGGGAACAGAAAGAAGCTTCTAAATAAAGAAGGCAAAACACCAGTAGGGAGAGATTAGAAAGTAAAGAAGGGAAGGAGATCCCACCAACCTTAGGCAATCCATGGGAACCCTAGCAGAGCCCAGCCAGCCGCCACCTCCAACATCTTGTTATATATATATATATATATATGTTTATGTCTTTATGTAGTCTGTGTATATAATAAAACATTTAAAAATATCTTTATTTACCTTATTTTATGGAAAACTTGAGAATTTATTGGATTAAAATCGAAATGACAAAAATTCTGGAACTGACGCATGATGC
>NW_018164511.1:531000-532535 GCF_001263595.1 Phalaenopsis equestris | reverse complement strand
TTAAGGATTTTGATGACCTTGTTTTCCCCCAGAGTTACCATGAGGCGGATGACCCATTAATTAAACCTCTGAGTAGGAAAAATGGGAAGGTGGCTATCTTTTATATTGATTCAGAGATACAAAAACTGACTGAGGTTTGCAAATTTTCTCTCATTGGTAAATTCCAGATGGGACACCCAAAAATGGAAGCCATTAGAAAATTCTTTGATGGCATTAAACTCAAAGGTGCTTGGAGGGTGGTTCTCATTGATGGAAGGCACATCCTTATTAAACTGTCAAGAGAAGATGATTATGCTAGAGTTTTCTCCAAACAGATTTTACAGATTGATGGTATTACTATGAAAATCTTGAAATGGTCCACTAAGTTTGACCCGAGCAAGTAGCTGCCTGTAGTTCCTATTTGGTTCAAACTCCCTGGGTTAAAGCTTCACTTCTTTAATGATAAAGTTTTGTTTAATATTGGCCAAGCTCTGGGGAAACCTTTGAAGTTTGATGTCCCTACTTACAACCTCTCCAGACCTTCAGTAGCCAGAATATTAGTAGAAAGGGATATCACCCTTCCTGTTGTAGAGGAAATTTGGTTGGGGACTGAGCATAATGGCTATTGGCAAAGGATAGTAGCTGAACAGAAGCCATACTACTGTTTCCATTGCAGCATGTTTGGGCACACTGATAACAAATGTTACAAAAGCCATCCCCATATCAGAAGAACTGCTGGGGGGACTTCTAAGGAGGCAGATCATTTATCTGTTGATGTTGGGCTTTTAAGAAAAGAGGATTATGCTAAACCTTTGAATCAGGTGATAACCAAGGGCAATGAGGATGATGGCCATCAGGGCATCATCCCTTCCCAAGTTGAGAAAAATGACCAGTTGGACCAGCAGGATGTAAATGCCAAGGCTTATGCTATTTCAGAAGCTGACTTTTCAGGTTACAACCAGACAACCAATGAAGTACTAAACACTGATTGGAATACTATTGAGGGGGATACTAATCAGGAATTAGGGGCTGAGGCTGCCCTGGGGGAACTACAGATTGACACAACCTTAATTAAGGGGTTACAGACAGCCCTGGAGGATAAATGGATTGTCCAGAAAACTAAGAAAAAGAAAAGGGTTTTTAAGTTTTAAATACTGAAAAGGGGGGAAGTTACATTCTCAGGGATAGAAAATCTCATAAAGAAGCCCTAGAGGATATAGCTAAAGCCAGAAGGAGGGGAAAATCAGTATCTATTGGATGATAATCTTTCTGTGCTGAAATGTTAGGGGATTGGCACATCCTAAATCCCTTAACAGACTGATGGCCTTGAATAGGATGTATAAATTTTGGTTGATGGCTATTCTATAGCCTATGGTCTCTAAAAATTCCTAGAGAATTATAAATAAATTCCCTGGTTTTCTTTATATCTCTAATTTGAATAACAAGATTTGGGTGTTACATAGGAAGGAGGTGTCTTGCAGTATACTGTGGGATCACCAACAATTCCTCCATATCAAGCTTCAAGTTGGGAGTCAGACTGGTCTGGCTACTTTTGT
>NW_018164511.1:528891-530792 GCF_001263595.1 Phalaenopsis equestris | reverse complement strand
CATGACAGGATCAGATCATAGACCACTGCTTATGAAAATTTATGCATCAAATGTTAAGCACAAGCCAAGTTTTAGATACCTCAACATGTGGTCTTCTCACATAGACTTCCTTAATTAGGTCTCAATGGATTAGAGGGATTGTCATCATTCTAACCTTTTGATTAAGTTATGGCAACTGCAAAAGAATTTAGGTAGGCATTTATCTAACTGGAATTGGAAAATAGTGGGAGACATCAATTTAAAAGTAGTGGAGGCTGAAAAGCAAGTTGCTAATTTGGAAGTTGAATTAGAGATCAACCCTGATTTGGAGAAGGATTTATTGATAGCAAATGAAAATTTGATGAATGCCATCTGTATGCCGGAGGAATTCTTTGCCCAAAAGGCTGCTAAGACCAGATTATGTTAAGGGGATAGAAACTCAAAATATTTTCATGCTTGTATCAATTATAGAAGAAAGTGCAATACAATACATAAGATAAAGGATACTGATGGCCAGTGGCTCCATTCAGAAGACCTGATTGCTGCCAGTGCTGTTAATTACTACCAAACACTTTTTAACCAACCTTTTGTTTTTAGGCCCCCCATCCAGCAGGATTTGTTTTGCAGGGATGAGAACTACACTAGGGGACTAGACCTGGCATCTATTCCTGGGAAAGAGGAAATCTGGTCTACTTTGGCTTTCATTGATAGCTCCAAAGTTGCTGGTCCTGATGGATTTTCTGCTGATTTCTATAAGAAATCATGGAAGATCATTAAATATGATATTATAAAGGCTGTCCAAGGTTTCTTTAGAGGTTTGGATCTTCCTAACTATTTTAAATGCTTCAACATAACTCTAATTCCCAAATCTTCTTCTACTATCTCTTGGATCTTTTCAGACCTATCAACCTCACAAATGTGATATCTAAAATGATTAGTAAAGTGATCTCAAACAAACTCCAACCCCTCCTTCCCAAGCTTATTTGTGAGAACCAGACAGCTTTCATTGAAGGGAGAAGCATTGTAGAGAATGTTCTGCTTACCCAAGAACTGGTGTTGGATCTGGACAAGCAATGCAAAGGGGGGAACCTAATAATGAAATTGGATATTAGGAAGGCATATGACACCATCAACTGGGATTTCATTGCGGAAGTGTTGTATGCTAAGGGATTTAATGAACAATTTATCTTGCTGATACATAGATGGCTAAGAAACAACTCTCAATCTTTGTTTATAAATGGCAAATCTCATGGTTTCTTCACCTCATCTAGAGGAATCAAGCAAGGTTACCCACTGTCTCCAACTATCTTCATCATTGCTTTTGATTTCTTCTCTAAAATGTTAAATCAGCTCATGGTTTCATCCCCTCATACACTCTACAATCATAGATCTAACATTGTTGCGAATCATTTAGAATTTGCTGATGATGTTTGTATCTTTGCCAAAGCAGCCAAACCAGCTGTTAAATTGGTTCTTCAATCCCTGGAGAAGTTCCAACAATTATCTGGTACGCAATTCCATACTAAGAAATGTCTTTTGGTGTTTAGCAAAAAAGTTAAACCTGAAATTAAGCATTAGACTACTGACCTTAGTGGCTTCAAGACCAGCTCTCTGCCCTTTAAATACCTAGGTACTTTGCTTGTGAAGGGGAAAACAAGACAAGTTCAATTTGATGACTGTATCACCAAAATTCAGGATAAACTAAACTGCTGGGCAAATTCATTCCTTTCCAATGGGGGTAGAGTTACTCTTGTAAATAGTGTCTTGACAGCTCTTCCATCCTATATCTCCCAGGTTTCTGTAATGAAAAAGTCAACACAATTAACTCTGGAAAGAATGTTTAATAGATTTCTGTGGGCAGGTCAGAGGAAGCAAATGCATTGGACCAGTTGGCAAAAGCTGTGTGGAAGCACTAGTGCTGG
>NW_018164511.1:501545-528590 GCF_001263595.1 Phalaenopsis equestris | reverse complement strand
CATTCAGATCTCTCAAATCAATTTTTGTAAGCTTTGGTTGATGTTCAGAGCTCAGAGTTCTCTTTGGGCTAAATTTTTGAAGGGCAAATACTGTAGAGAGGTGCACCCCTCCCTTGTTAATAAAAGACTTGGGGATTCCAGGGCCTGGATCAATATGCTAAAAGTAAGATCTCAGGCTGGAAACTTATTCATTTGGAAAATTGGAAAGGGTAAGCTTAATATTTGGCTGGATAATTGGACTGGTGAGGGTTTAATACTTTAATCAACACTTCAGCTAACCCTCAATTTAATCCTGCAACTCAGGTGGCTGAATTATGGTTCAATGGTGAGTGGAATCAGCAAGCTTTACAGAATATATTGGATAACAAAACTTTACAGAAGATTATGAAAAGCAACATTGATAGAGAAAGTAAGGATATCCTGATTGTGAAAAAGAAGGTGTCCCAGTCTTTATCTGCAGCCATTGCTAACTTCTGTTTTCCTCAACAAAGAGTCAGCTGGAGTAAATGTGTGTGGAATAAATTCCTATCCCCTTCAATGTCATTTTTCTCTTGGAGATTACTCCATGGCTTTCTGCCCACAGATGATATACTGAAGTTAAAATGTTTGAGAGGTCTTTCTAGATGTGGGTTATGTAAATCCCATGAGGAAACTATTAAGCACTTATTTTTCCAATGTTCCACAGTTAAACAGGTTTGGAGCTGTTTAACTCCCAAACTAAAGTTAGAAACTGTTCAATTATCCTGGAATGATTTCTCCCTCAGCTGGAAGGATTGGCAGGACCAAGACTTACCCCCAATTCCTTGTATAACTGCTTGGTTTATATGGATGGATAGGAACAAGATTAAATATGAATACATCTGGGTGGCAGCTGCTTCCATTGCTACCAACTGCATCAGCTACCTGCAGAAATTATATTGCCATGGGAAGCTTCCTGATATCCTTCACAGTACATCCCATAGTCTTCCCAAAAAAATCAAGTATGCACTCATCCATTGGATTCCTCCACCAAAGGGGGGAATTAAAGTTAACACAGATGGTAGCTTTTCTAATCCTTATGCTGGTATTGGAGGGGTGTTCAGAAATAATAACGGAAAGTGTTTACTCTACTTTCATTCTCCTGTTATTGCTAGGGACCCTCTGGAGGCTAAAATAGTGGTTATTTTTTTGGCTATGTTTATTGCCCAAAAGTGTAGCTTCACCTCACTTATCTTAGAATCTGACTCCAGGGTCCTTATTGATATTATTGAAGGGAGGTTACCTACTCCTTGGTACATGTTGCAGTGGATTGAAATGATTCACTCCTTGGGAGAGGGTATCAGATCCTCATACTCCCATATATTTAGAGAAGGTAATAGGCCTGCCAATTGGCTAGCTAAGGTTGGCCTTCATTCTGAGCTCCCTAGGGTAGGCACTTCTACTACCCCCCAATTAGAGTTATTGTTGAAAGGAGACATTGTTGCTCTTCCTTTCATTAGAGTTTTTTCTGTTTAAAGTTTTTTGGGAAGGGACTTTTATGCTCCCTTCTCTTGTACCCACCTGCATTATTTGACTCCATACATGTTGATCTCTAAAAACATTACAAAATATACCACTGGAGAAGTCCCCTTACAAAATAAAGGAGGGAGACCAATCCACAAAATTAATACATGAGTGCAAGAAAACTTAATAAAGAGAAAAAAAAAGAGAAGAAACTCTAATAGACTAAAGTTCTTTGAGATAATTAGCCTTGAATCTGAGATAAGGAGTGTCCAACTTATCCCCATGAAGCAGGAGAGCAAGAGGCGTGGGAGGCCTTGTTGCCACTGAGATGGAGTTAGCATAGATACCATGTCTAGCAAGCCAATTAGTAGGTTGGTTCCCTTCTCTATATATAAAGGACATATAAACTTTGAACATCTTGTATAGGTTGCAAATTTTTCTGTTTCCATTGCATATGGTGCCAAGAGGGCAGCTTCTTTATGGTGAGGAAGGTAATCAAATGAAAAGAGTCAAATTTTTCTGTTTCCATTGCATATGGTGCCAAGAGGACAGCTGCTTTATGGTGAGGAAGGTAATCAAATGAAAAGAGTCCATCTCAATCCACAAATTATGACATGCAGCTTTATGTGGAAAGGTAAGGGCTCAGTAAATAGCAATAAGCTCAGCTTCTAAAGCATCATGGGCCTCAGTAGGAGCATGAAAGAATAACAAACATTTGCTGGAGGAATCTCTGAAAACCCCTCCCACCCCTGCCCTCCCACCCTTGCACCACATTCATTCAGAAAAGCTACCATCAGTGTTAATCTTTATGGTTTGAAGATCAGGAGGTTGCCAAATGACTTTCTTAATCTTGTTTTGCCTTTTGGTTACAGTGGTTTGAGGCAAGCTGATGTTAGGGAAGTTTTTCAGATGGATCATCTTGTTTAAATAGGAAACACAGTTTGTAGTAACCTTATTGTGTTGAATATTCATGTCTTCATGTTTTTTGTTGTTCCTACACATTCACAAAAACCAGGCCACCATAAAAGGAATAGACTCACCTTTTTTACTTTTCCAGCTGTGTCATCCATCTTTGAGACTTGACCAGTCCTTGTTTGAGCTCTTAACTTCAATTTTAGTAAGGAGTGCTTTCCATATCTCTTGAGCAAATTCACATTTAAAAAACAAGTGATCATTGTCCTCTTTAGATCTCAGATAGAGATAACATCTATAAGGCCTTCTTAATCCCTTCAATTTAAGAATATTGTCAGTTGGCAAAAGGTTGTTGAAGAATCTCCAACAAAAGAAGGATATGGAGGGGGATAGATATCTGTTCCAAATGGCTTCACCCCAAGGGACATGATCCCAACAACAAAGTTTGGCATAGATGGCTTTTGTCAAGCTTTGGGTTAGCATGGCTATGCCAGATAATCCTGTCTCTCCTGCCCTTATCAAAAACAACCTTAGTGACTTGAGATAGGTGAGGCTCTTGTAGAATGGATTGGAGCTTAGTAACTGACCAGGAGTCCCCTTCCAAAAGATCACTAACTGAGAGTTGAGAGTTGAAGTCAGAAGGGGGAGGCCCTAGCCAGTCCTTAGGACACCAATGGTCAAGCCAAAAGCTCACTTTACCATTCCCCAAATCCCATATGTACATATCTTCAGCTAGGTGTCTCATTTTAAGCATGTTAGTCCAAATTCTGGAGTGCCCCAACATTTTGGAAATGAGGAATGGATACTGGCCCTTGCAATATTTCCCATACATGAACTTAGCCCACAGGGAAGTTTGGGTTCTGAAATTAATCCACATCTTACAGAAATTAATCGAAATTAATCTAATTAATCTGTGTGATTTGATGGAGTCCCTTGAACCCCATCCCACCTGCTTTTGTTGGTTTAGCTGCCTTCTACCAAGAAGCCCAGTGGAGCTGTTGTCTTTGACCTGCCCATAAGAATCTGTTAAAGACTCTCTTCAACTAAATTTGAATGCTTTTCTTCAGGTAGTTGGTTTGAAGAATATATGAGGGGAAGATATTTTGAAGAATATATGAGGGGAAGGTAGTTAGGATGCTTCTGAGAGGAGTGACTCTACCCCCATTTGGCAAGAAATAATTTGACCAGCTGGATAAGGTTTTTTGGATTTTATGAAAAACCTCATCAAATTGGGTCATTTTAGACCTCCCCCAAGTGAGTTGGACCCCCAAATATTTTAAGGGGTCCCTAACAATAGAGAAGCCAGTGTAATTTGAGACCTAATGTTTGCAAGGAATAACTCCATCCCAGAATAGTTCTGAAATTGCTGCAGGCATTTATAGACTTTTTTAACTGCATTCTTATGAACATTAGAGAATGTCATGATATCATCAACATACATGAGGTAGGAAATAGCTATATTAGATTTGTGATGGAAACTGGAGTACTGGTGGTTGAGAATGGTCCTGTCAAGCATTCTAAAGAAGTAATCCATAGTAATAATAAAGATAGTGGGAGAGAGTGGGTCACCTTGTTTGAGCCCTCTAGTAGCAGTGAAAGAACCCAAGGCTTTGCCATTGATAAGGATAGAGTGTTTGTTTTTTATGAGCCACCTGTGGATGAGTTTACTAAATTCAGGTTGAAATCCTCTAGCTACAAGAATCCCAGAATCCCCAAAATGAAATTCCAGTCAATGGTGTCATAAACTTTGTTAATAACTAATTTGTAAATTAAATTTCCCCCTCTACTAATTTTGTCTAAATCCAAAATGAGTTCTTGAGCCAGCAACACATTATCAGTAATGGATCTTCCTTTAATGAAAGCAGTATGGTTTGGGCAAATAATCCTGTCAAGGTGAGGTTGGAGTCTTCTAACTATGATCTTGCTTATGAGTTTACTTATGACAGATGTGAGGCTGATAGGCCTGTAGTGTTCCCAAGTCTTCTGCAAATCACCTTTAGGGGTTCGCACAATAGAAGTGTCTCCAAAATAGCTAGGTAGATTGACCCCCCCTGAAGAAGCTTCTGATTGCCTCTACTACCTCCTTCTTAATATTGTGCCAAGGTCTTTTGTAGAAGTCAGCAGTAAAACCATCAGGGCCAGTTGCTTTAGACCTGTCAATTGTGTTTAAGACATCCCAAATTTCCTCATCAGAAGGGGGTTCAGTCAGATTGAGTTGATTAGTGTAATTAGATTCTTCAACAAAGTAATCTTCATAGTCAGTATTAAGATCAGCTGAAGAGTTCAGTAGGAAACTGTAGTACTTAACAGCATCCAAAGCAATAAGTTCATTGTCATTAATCCATCTGCCCTCAGTAGAGTAAATAGAGTGTATGGTATTGTACTTCCTCTTATAACTTATATAAGCATGATAGAACTTAGTGTTCCTGTCACCTTCAGTAAAGATGTTAATAGAAGCTTTTTGTTTGAGTAACATATCTTGTATGTCAATAGCATTAAGCAGATTAGTCTGAGCATTAAGCAGATATGTCTCAGTGGCAGTATTATCCTGAACAGCAGCCTCAAGTTTTTCAACTTCCTTCTCAGCAGATAAGCAGCAGATAAGGCATCAGATAAGGCATTGGAAAAAAACATTCCCAAAAGTCTCCCAACCCCACTTCCTCAAAGCTTTGCTTATTTTCAGGTGAAGAAGGCTTAGCTTGATGAAAGGGTCAGCATGATCAATTCCCATCCAATTAAAAGCAACACAGCAGATGAAAAGAGGGTGGGTAGACCACATATTAAGGTATCTGAAAGGGGGGTGATATGTGGTAGTGCTAAGGGAAGTACTGGATATAAGAAGTGGTCTATGATCAGAACCATTGAGGGTTAAGTGGGTAACAAAGGTTAGGAAGTAGTGTTTTTGCTAGTGGTCATTCACTAACACCCTGTCAAGTCTTTCCCACAGGAGCCCTTTTCCAAGTGAAATTAGGACCCTGGAATCCCAAGTCAAACAAATCAGCTTGCTGAATTTAATAATTGAAGAAAGTCATTTTGGACACATTGGGAGGTCTCCCCCCAAATTTCTCTGCTGCAGTAGTGATACAATTGAAATCTCCCCCTACCATACAGGGAGAGTTCATGCTTGTGCTAATGAGATGCAGGCCCTCACAAAGCTCCTATCTATCAACTTTGAGACTTCCAGCATAAATGAAGGTTGCATACTCAAGATGGTCTTGAACTACAAGTGAAATATGTATGAACTGTGGATGGTCAATAAGAATGCTCCACTACATTTATTTCCTACAAAAGAACCAAACTTTGTTATTCTTGTTGGCATAGTGAGAAAAACCATGGAATTTATTAATAATTCTATGGGAGTTTTGCTGAACCATTGGTTCAAGTATAGTAAAGCACCATAGTTTATATTTTTTGTTGAGATAAATCAGTCTTCTTAAAGACTGGGGATGGGCAATGCCCCTTATATTCCAACATAGCATGTTAATCATTGGAGGGATTGAAATGGAGGGAAGACTGAGATCTTGATCTAGTCCTTCCTTTAAAAGGAGGAGGTCCTCCAATAATATTTCCATCCCTTAATTTTTGAACTTCTGATAGAACCTTTTTCTTCTTCTTAGATTTCTGTGTTCTCCATTCCTCTTCCAATAGAATTTTCATCTCAGCTATGTCTTTCTTCTCAAGGGCTTCTAAGACAGGAGTATCTTTCTGGTTAATCTCCCTAGATGTCTCCTCTACATCTAATGGAGGAGTTAGGAAAGTTATAGTATTTATTTGATTCTCCTCCTTTCTAAAGTGTCTGGGGGAAAAGTTAGTTGGATCAGTGGAGCCAAAAGGAGCTGTTGAGCTTCTGGGTGTATCCACCATGTCCTCTAACTTCCCAGCTGAAGGGGGTTCCACACAGACTGTAAGTTCTGGGGCGGGTGGCTGATTAATCTTTTCATGAGTTGACACATTCCTCTTTGGGGGAGGGTGAAGCCTGAAGCATCTATCCTTGGTGTGTCCAAACATCTTGCAGTGGTGACAATAGTATGGTTTTTGTTCTAAAACCACCTTCTGCCAGAACCCCTCTTTATCATTACCAATCCAGAGCCTTTGAATTGCAGGGAGGGTTACTTCTCTTTCTATAAGAATTCTAGCTAGGGCAAGTCTAGCTTTTTTGTATGTGGGAGCATCAACCTTCAGAGGTCTCCCTAATGCACTTACAATATTAAATAAAGCATTAAGATTGAAATATTGAATTGAGAGGCTAGGTAATTTAAACCATAGGGGAATTATAGGAGGTTCCTTACTAGGGTCAAAACTAGGGTCCCACTTTAGAATTTTCATGGTGGTGCCTCCAATTTGAAGAGCTTGTTTTGCAAACAGTCTTGCATAGTATTCCTCCCCTGAAAGTTGGATAAGAAGATGTCTTCCATCTAGTATTCCAATCTACCAATCTCCATTGAATTTTAAAGATGCCAAGTAATTTCTGACTAATTCCATTTTAGGGTGGCCAAGAAGAAATTTTCCTACCAGGGTGAATTTCACTTGTTCATTTAGGTTATGGATTTCTTGTGGTGAGAAATAAACAGCTGGTTCTCCTTCCTTAATATCTAAAGGGTGAATGCAAGGGATGTTTCCCTACCCAGCAGCAGTGTCATGGGTGTCATGGAAATTCTGTGGAAAGACTAAATGACCAGGATAACTAAGAGACGCAGTGGACTTGCCAACCCCCCCAGCATAAGTGACCTTAGCCCACTGAGCATCAGTTTCTATGTCTATAGGAGTAGCCATAAACTCCAGGAAAACAAGCTCAAAACCAACAACACCAGCAAATTATAACGAAAGATAGGAAAAGCCTTTATGTGCTCAACACAGGCCAGACCACACAGAAGTCTCCAAACCAACAGAAAACAACACCAAAAGGGGGATGGCTTCCTCTAAAAGAACCATAATATGCTGGCCAAAACCAGAAGAAACCAAAGGAGCAGTGAAAGCAGGCCAAAACCAAAAGAGACCAATGGAACAGTAAAATCCACCAAAGTACTAGGAAAAAGAGTTCGAGAAGCTGACTCCCAAAGCCAAGGAAACAGAAAGTAGCACCTTTGGGAAGATAGTAGCAGCACCTCCCACTGAGACCTCCCCTGCAGAGCATCATCCTGCCAGAAACCCTAGCAGAGCCCCTTCTCCTCCAGACACCAGCATCAAGAATATATATATATATATATATATATATATGCTTTGCATGTACTGACCTTTCAGGTGGAGGAATGGGAAGAATCGACAAGTATGCTTTTAAGTTGCTGCTTTGAAATTTACTTTTATTTACCATTATGTACCTCACATTTCCTACCTGTAAACATGCATGTTAAACAATAAAGTCACACTGCATGTCAAAACTGAAACTTTTAGGATAGCCACAGAACTCTAACCAAAACCAAAATTAAGAAATCAAAAAAAGATATCAAAATATCAGACAACTCAAAATTTAATCACAAACAAAATTTACAACTAAATTAAAACTTCTCTATCGGTTGATTGGGAATCCCTCGTAGGAGGTAACCTACGGATGCTAATGAAATTTCCCACAGTCTAAATAAAATTATGAAACTTACTGAGTTGAGTTTAGTAAATTCATTTAGATTAATTGAATCTGAAGAAAATAATGGTGCCGCAATGAGGGAACCATGGGATCCTAACTGGTGTCGCTCTAATCAACTTTAATATCCCACATGATATTTAAATTAGCCATAAACTTAAGAAACATTTGATTTGACATCAAGACTTGACACATTAGAAAATTTACACTCACTACGACGAGGAGCTTGGAGTTAACTTTGTGGGCAGCCTTCTACAACAACATGAGGATCTACAACAGTACATCTTTCCTTATAACTAAATAACAAACAATAGGATTTTGAGGTCGTCCACCTAGTGCAACATAAATCCTCAACTTCTTTTAGGCATTTGTATGGCTCTGCTATACTATTTAAGCCCTAAATCACCTTAAGATTCTAAGGTAAATCCTCACATCTTCTAGGCTATTTGTGTGACCGTCTCGTACGAATGTAAGCCTTAATTAAAAAAATTAACAAAATGACACACATAATTTCTTCTTGAAGTTGAAGCCAAACCATAGGATAACATGGGAAGTTACCAAGGTTCCCCTTTAGATCTGTGACATTCCCTAATTATTCTTCCTTTGGATTCCAAAAAAATAAAATTTTCTAAATTTGAGTCATTCTCCTTTCACACATCTTTGTCTAATCTCTTTGAAAAGTCTTACCCTTTGAAATTCTTGAAGACAATATCCCTTGATTTTTATCGAGAGTTTTCTTAGGTGACTTTAGTTTTCTAAGATGTAATTAACTATGAGGGCTTGCCTTTATAGGAAACTTTCAAGAACTCGATTAATATAAACCCTATTTAATTTTTCGTATTAAATTAGGAAAATTGTCGGTCAACATAAAAAATTATTTTTTCATAGACTTAAATGAGTGTCATAAATTCTTTAGTTTATTTAATCGAACATTACTAATAAGTAGTGTATTTATCTTTTGGGATAGTTACATTGCTTGCAGTATTAGGTCGTTTATTTAAACTAACTGAAGATATGAGATCGGTTCGGTTTTGTATTTTCAAAATTTAAAATACTACATTTTCCCAAATTATATATGTATAAAAATTAAATTAAATTGGGTGTTGGGATACTCATTCCAGCGACTGACAACTTCAATCTCCCAGCCAACTTCTTAGTGCCGACATCGCTCAAGTAATAAAGGGCTCTAATGGAGTCCTATATATCGATCCCATAGGGAAGTTGGAAATGCTTATAAGTAAATTCTTAAGATTATAATGTAAGCTATAATTTTAAACCACAAAAGTGAAGTAAATAATTTGAATCTAAGGAAAATGAGTGAATGCTAAATAAAATGTAGTTAAAAAACTAAGTTAATTAAACAAATTGCTAAAATTTCTAAAGTAAAATTTACAAAAACTAAATAAAGTTTTGGAAGAGAAAAGTTCAAATTTACGAAAGCAACCTCCCCCTTTACAATGAGTGTATGCATTGTGAAGAAATTAAAATCATTTGAAAATATATAAAATTATTTTGTGCCAAATAGGAACAATCCTATTCTTTGCCCTCTTTCGAGTGCTTAAAGAACATTGACTAATCCAAAGTTTGGTCCCTAATTCCGTGGTTAGACTGGGATGATACTGATACACCTAAAATATATAGTCTTTTTATACACATATTCATACCTATTTTTTAGATAATGCACTTTAATGAGAGTTATTTATGCATTTTCTTTTAGATACAATCAAATAGATGAAAAATGGTAAAATGAGTGAATAATGATCAAATTTTGAGCAAAAATGAAGAAGGTGCAAAAAAAATGAAATGAGGTGTCTAAGCATTACGACCTAGTTATTCAGAGAGTCGTGCCTAAGCATCAAAAGTAGTTATTTGAATATTCATTATATTTAGACAAATTTTTTAAGAGGTGTTTGAAGCAACCCTTTGTGAAAATGTGGGAAATAGCTCATGGACACGAAAATTCATCCAATTGGTTTTTGAAAGGAGGGAATTTCTAAAAGATTCATTGAATGGAGACACATTTTGAAGATAAACTATGGCACCTCTTGGAGTTTTATTAAAGAAGACTTGGATCATCAAAGGAAGTTACCAATCTACTTCCAAAAACCATCGTTCATCCAAGTAATCGTCGTCGCCGCCGCCGCTGCCAGCCACCTTTTATTTTATTTTGAGCTTTAGTTTATATTGTTAGTGAAAGAAGAGAATTCAAAGGAACTTCAAGACATTTGGTGGAGAGGATTTAAGATAACTTTTTATCTTTGTGGCTACATCTTGTTTTAATTTAGATTTCTTGTTGTGTCAATGATTTCTACTTTTTAGCTCAATTGTGGTTGTGTTTTCTCCATGGATTCTGAGTAGTTTTTTTTTCTTTTTTCCTTAAAATGATTAGTGATTAAGTATTGATTGGAAGTTGTGTGAAGTAATATACTTTAATGTTGGAAGAAGTTGTGATGATTTTAAACCTTATACTTCATTTATTTCATTATTTGACCAATTAAGATGTTAATACCCGTTACGAGAACATGTAAGATCCGAGATGGTATTGTATTAGTCAACAAATTGTAGGAATCACATTTAATTTCATGGATGAGAATGTAGTTCATAGGGTTGAGTGCAAATAAATAGGGAAATAAACTTTGATGGGTGTAGAATTAGAGGACTTTAGAGTGACAGACGAAAGCCCCCAATTTGACTTATAGTTTTAGGTTCTGATACGAGATGTTAGCCCCCAGGTGGAGGGAGAAGAGTGAGCTCTAGAGTAAGAGCTACTATCTTCCCTACCTAGCCGGTCTTCAAACTATTCAAACTATATATTAGCCAATGTTCTTCATAGCATCTCTAGTAAGGGTAAATAATATTATTGTTCCCATTTGGCACAACACGATTAGAATACTTCAACAACAAATATTTTATACTTATTATTGATTCATGATAAGGAAAAAAATATTTTATTTATATTACCTTCATCTTACAAGTATTAAGTTAAGTTAATAAGTTGCTTACTTTATTTTAAATTATCAAAAATTTACAAAAATAATTGAACTTTCAATCCTATTTTAGCATTTAGAGTTAAAGTTAGAATATTTTGCTAAGTATAATTTTGTTATCTAATTTCTTTTATTTTTTGAAGTTACATATTGTATTTATCTCTTTGGGTTTGATATTTGGGGCTTAATAAAAAAGTCCTATATTACCTGATAACGATACGTATACTTGCATAGTATCCCATATTTAAATATTAAAACTTTATTCTTATTTGCTTCATAGTAAAGAATTTACCTAGCTTTTGCTTTGGATCAATTTTTTGGCTTTGTTACAAAGAAATAATTATTATCAAGGAAATTACACATATAATCACATGCATCACATTTAACATCTACATAGAAAGTCAGGATCAAATACCGGCTGACACTCCAAAGCTCTCACTACTCTCTCACTTGAGGGCTAACAATCTTGCATTAGTTTCTAATCAACTAGACCAAATTGAAGATTTTAGTCTGTCACATTAAAATCTCTAATTCTGCATCCAACAAAGTATACTTCCCTATTTATTTGCCCTCAATCCCATGGATGACACCCTCTCCCATGGAATCAAATGTGATTCTCCCCATATTGTAGAAATCATAGCCCTTTTGGAACATATGTTTCTCAACACATGAAGATCGGAGTTCAAGCCAGATCAAAAAGGAAATGAAGATCGGAGTTCAAGTCATCACATATTATTGACATTTAAAACCATATAAAGTTTTTTTTAAGAAATCATAGCCCTTTCATGTTCAAGTTTCTAGCGTCATTGTTGGGGATAATTAACAAATTTCTTAAAGGAGTTTTTCGAAAAGTAAATCTTATACTTTTATAAACTCTTATTTAAACTTTAAGATTTACTATAGGAATATTGTAGTGTTGTTTTTATATAAATTTCTTGTTTATGTGTTTTTATTTTTTTAATGTGTTTTACAGTAATGTATGCGTAGTTCAAGTTCCACAGGACTTGTGCCTTAAGATTTTGAATTAGAAAAAATGACTAGAGTAATAAAAATAATTAAAAAATGACTGAAAAAATTCAAAAATTTCATGAAATGACAAATCAAAATAATCAGAATGCTAAAGAGTTTAGACCTTTAAGAGATTATGCAAACCCTAAGGTGGATGAACTTCATTTTAGTATTCAAAAACCTATTGTAATTGCTAATTCATTTGAAATTAAACCAGCTATTATCCAAATGGTATCAAATAATCAGTTTGGGGAAGCACCAATTGAAGATCCAAATTCACATCTTGCCAATTTTTTAGAATTATGTGCTACATTTAAATATGATGGTGTATCAGATGATGATATAAGACTTAGATTATTTCCTTTCTCACTAAGGGATAAGGCTAAGATATAGTTACATTCATTATCCACCATAAAAAACTGTGAAGTTTAGAAATAATGTTACATATTTTTGTCAGTTTAAAGGGCAATCTATCTGTGAAGCATGGGAATGATTTAAAGAGCTCTTAAAAAAGAGTCCACACGATGATATACCAGATTGATTAACAATTCAAACCTCTTACAATGGATAAGTTGGATCTCTTAGATCTATTATCGATGCCATTGCTGGTGGTTCATTGATGTTAAAACCATTTAATAATACTTACACTTTAATTGAAGAGATGAATAAAAATAATTTTTAATGGCCTTATAAAAGGGTAAATTTTAAGAAAGTAGCCAATATTTATGAAACTGATCCTTTTGCAATGTTAGCAAATCAAGTTGCTGCAATTTCAAAGAAGTTAGACCAATTTTGAATAAATTTTTCTCAAATAATTGCAATGATTGAAGAGAATTCATTAGGCCAAACAGTATATTCTCAACCATGATTAGAAATTTTGAATGTCATAAAAGACAAGTAGAATAACCCATATTCAAACTACTACAACCCAAGTTGGAAGAACCATCCCAATTTTAAGAACCATCCCAATTTTAACTGTCCTATTTTTAACTGGAATAATACTTCAGGTGGAAATAATTAGAAATAAGGAAACAACCAAGTAAACCCATTAGGAAACTAGAACAACCAAGGGAATAGTAATTATAGACCTACTTATCCTCCATGTTCTAATAAGAATCCAAAAATTAAGGAGAAAAAGTTATCTAAGAAGCGGTGTTACAAATGGGAAATCAGTTATAAAGTCAAAGAGCTACAATAAGAAATATTGAGAATCATTTGGGAAAAATAGTAAATTCATTAAGTAATAGTTCCCAAGGAACACTTTCTAGTAATACTGAGGTAACTCCAAAAGACCAGAATAAAGAGCAAGTAAAAACTGTTCAACTTTGAAGCAGAAGAGAATTGGAAGGTAGACTTCAAAAAGAGACTGAAGTAGAGAGAAAATAAATTGAAGAGCCTGAAGAGGATGCTCCAAAAGGTTTAGAGACATTTTTCTCCGCTTAAAGTTGATTTGGAAAAACCACCACCTCCATTTTTTCATAGGCTCTGTCAACAAAAGTTGGACAAACAATTTTCAAAATTTATGGAAATTTTTTAAGAAGCTTATAATTATTATTCCATTTTCTGAAGCATTAGAACAAATGCCAAGCTATGTAAAGTTTATGAAGGATATTTTTAACAGAAAAAGGAAGTTTGAAGATAAGGAAACTGTTGCACTTAGTGAGGGAAACTGTTGCACTTAGTGTGTTCCACTTAGTGAGTAGTGTAGTGCTGTAATTCAGAAAAGGCTTCCTGAAAAGCTTAAAGATCTTGGAAGCTTCACAATTTCATGTGCAATAGGAGACATATTTAATGGGAAAGCTTTATCAGTATTTAAAAGATGGGGATTAGGAGAAATATCCTCTACTTTTGTAACTCTGCAATTAGTAGATCATTTAATAACATATCTTAAAGGAGTTATAGAAGATGTCTTAGTGAAAGTGGATCAATTTATCTTTCCTATTGATTTCGTTGTGCTAGATATGGAGGAAGATATGGAGATACCTATAATTTTGGGGAGACCTTTCCTAGCTACAGGAAGATCAATGATAGATGTATAAAAAGGAGAATTAACTATGTGCATCAATGATCAAACAATGACATTTAATATTTATAAATCAATGAAATATTCTGCAAATGGTAAAGATTATGAATGTTATAGAATGGATGTGATAAGCTATTTAAGTGAATGTCATTTCAAATCAACTTATGAAGAAAAATCTAAAATAAAAGAGTTGAAACATGAGCAAGAAGGGGATCTAGATTAATGTGAAGATTTTTATAAGGAAAATTCAAACTATGTTCGAGATTTTTTTGAAGTTTAGGACACAACAAAAAAAGATACATCTTTTTGTCCATCAAATGAAAAACCTCCTAAGCTTGAGTTGAAGTTACTTCCTAAACATTTAAAGTAAAACAGTTACTTCCCGAACATTTAAAGTATGTCATTTTAGGTGATTCCTCAACATTACCTATTATAATTTCCTTAAAGTCAACATCAGAAGAAGAAATGAGTTTAATGAAAACTTATATAAATAATAAAATAAAATAAAATAAAATCAAAAAGCTTTTGGATGGACAATTGCTGATAAAAAAAGGAATCCGTCCTTCAATTTGTATGCATAGAATTTATATGGAAGAGAAATGTAAACCCAGGGCTAATCCTCAAAGGTGATTAATTTTTATTCTGAAGGAAGTTGTCAAGAAAGAAATTTTAAAGTGGTTAGATGCTGGAATTGTCTACCTTATTTTAGATAATGCATGGGTTCATCTGATTCACTACATTCTTAAGAAAGGAGAAGTAACTGTGACTATGAATGAGCATAATGAGTTAATGCCAATAAGACAATTCACAGGATGGTGAATATGCATTGATTATAGAAAATTAAATCTATCCACAAGGAAAGATCATTTTCCACTACCCTTTCTAGATTAAATGTTGGATAGACTAGCTGGGCATAAATACTTTTATTTTCTAGATAGATATATTGTTTATCATCAAATACAAATAGCTCATAAGGATCAAGAGCAAACAACTTTTACCAGTCCTTATGGTACATTTGTTTTTAGAAGAAAGTCCTTTGGTTTATGTAATGCACCTGCTACATTTCAAAGATGTATCGTGACTATTTTTAGTGATTTAATTGAAAAAGGAATTGAAGTTTTTATGGAGGATTTTTTAGTGTTTGGAACTTCATTTGAATCATGTTTAGAACATTTATCAAAAGTCCTTAAGCACTGTGAAGAAACAAATTCGGTCCTAAGTGTGAAAGAACTTAGGAGTTTCTTAGGATATGTTGAATTCTACAGGCAGCATATTAAAGACTTTTGAAAAATTGCTAAGCCTTTGTGCCATTTACTTGAAAAAGACCTAATTTTTAATTTTGATAAATAATGCCTAAAGTCTTTTGAACTACTAAAAGAAAAATTAGTCACTGCACCAATTATTGTTTCACTAGGTTGGGAAAATCCTTTTGAATTGATGTGTGATGCTAATGATTATGCTATTGGAGCTATTTTAGGACAAAAACATGATAAGATTTTCAAAGTTATCTTCTATGCTAGTAGAACTCTTAATGAAGCTCAAATTAATTACACCATAACTAAGAAAGATTTATTAGCAGTAGTATATTTTTTTGATAAATTCAAATCATACTTAATTGGAACTAAGTGTATTGTGCATACTGATCATTCTGCTATCAAGTATTTAATGAAAAAATATGATGCAAAACCAAGACTTATAAGATGAGTTATTCTTTTACAAGAATTGACTTGGTGATAGCAGTAGAAATGGAGCTGAGAATTAAATTACTGATCATCTATCCAGACTTGAATTAGAGAAACAACTTTGTTTTAAAAAAAAATTAATGAATATTTTCCAGATGAAGAATTGTACAATATTAACAATATTAATGAGTGGCATGTTCCATGGTATGCAGACATTGTGAATTTCATTGTTAGTGATATTATACCCTATGGAATTACATACCAACAGAAAAAGAAATTTTTAAAAGAAATTTATATCTGAAGCTAAAACTTTCTTTTGGGATGACCCATTTTTATATAAACAAGGAATGGATCTTACTATTAGAAGATGTGTGCATTTAAAAGAAACTTATGAAATTATCCAAAAATGTCATAATTCTATCCAAAAACTTATGAAATTATCCAAAAATGTCATAATTCTAATTTTGGGAGACATTTTGGTGTTGATAAAACAACATAAAAAATTTTGCAATCTGGATTTTATTGGTCTACAATGTTTAGAGAGATTAACGCTTATATCAAAAATTGTGACCGATGTCAAAGAGTAGGCAATATTTCTAGAAGAAATGAGATGCTCCTCACTTCTGTGTTAGAAGTTGAGATATTTGATGTTTGGGGATTAGATTTCATGAGACAATTTATACCATCTCTTAGAAATTGATATATATTATTAGAAGTAGATTATGCATCCAAATGGATAGAAGCTATTGTTTTACCTTGATGTGATGCTCAAAGTATTGAAAAGTTTTTGAAAACCCAAGGAAGCATCTATGTTTGAGGCAGGAGGGTACCATTTACTCCTTCAAGAATATATGATTTGTTTATGATTAAAAGCATTCTGACTTGTCATTATGATATTTTTTTCCCTCCAAGAGATAACATGAATGAAGTCTATTGATTCCTTACTGTTGAAGATGCAAATTGAGAGGCATGAGATATTGGACATGTAATTTTTGCTTCATCATTATTAAATCCTGCATCAAATACATCACATTTCTTTTTTTTCAGCAAAATTTCTTCATACCATTGAAATTAATCATGTAACCAAGGAAAGTGCTATCCTGAATTATTGTATTGAAACTGAAAGATCTATTGATGTGGGAGGTTTAATTGTAAAATTTGTTCTGGGTTTGATTATAATTGGATCAACTTATGGGCTGGGACATCCATCTATCGTATTCCTACTATGTAGCTAGTCACAAGTGCTTTACAAAAGTTTGGAAAAAGTGTTTCTCCCTTCGAAGCCCATGGACCCAAAGATTTGTTATAACTGCAAGGAAATTACAAGGAAAAGAATATGAACATTCTTATGGATCAATCATCTCAAAATTCATCTCCTATTAAGCTCCTTTTTCCTTATAGTTCACATGATATTCTGAAAAGGATTGAGAAGTTGGAAAAAGAGCTACCAAATATTATGAATTCAATTGGAAATGTCTCTAATATTTTTGTTCATTTGAATTGGAGGATGAAGGAACAATTTAAACATATCTGGCGCATATAAGAAGGTATGGTGCGTATGTTTAAGAAAAAAGCTTGGGTCGAAGAAGATTAATCAGATGAATTTCCTCACCAAACTTTTTATAACATATACGTACACTACCAATCCATGGGAAGAATTCAAGGCTATCAAAGTTAAGAAGATGTTTAAACCTTCCAAAGTACGGAATTTGTAATTATGAGAGCATTTGTGTGATGTGTTTGTGTTGGATTTCATTTATTTCCATTGTTGAACTTTATGTGTATCTAATGTTAAGTGTTTGATATTTATTCTTCAGCGTTAGTTTGTATGGTTTGGTTTCGACTCTGAATTTAATTTTGTGGTTTGAAAAGTGTTGGTTTGTAAAGGGTGGATTTTATATATAAATGTGATTTTTCTATTGTTTATGAAAATTTATTGTTAGAAAATTATTTAATTATGAATAGTAATGTTAATTTAAGTCAATTAGAGGTTGGCATTGTTAAGTGTATAGTAGATTTAAAAGAAAAATGAAATCTGAAATTTTTGGTGTAGGCCCTAGATTTGGTGCCAGAGGCGCTAGTTTCCCGAAAACACTAAGATTTATTTAAAACTGCAAAAATCCATAGTAAATGCCCATTTTTACTGCTTTGGTCGTCTCCATCTCTAGAATAAGGCTGAAACTCAACTTAGGGCTTGTCATTCCTTGGATTTGAGGGAATTTAAAGGCTTAAAAGTCTTGGATTTCATCTTCCTTTGGTAAGAGCTTCACTTTAACTTAGAAATTTTTTATTTTCACTATGTATTTTTCCTACATTATGGGAATCTGAAAATTTGATGTCTTTTTGAAGAAGTTTAAAGAAACCCCATGGTGAAAAGTTTTTTACCAAATATTTATATTGTTGGAGTTTGAGTTATGATATTATGCATTTATTTAAGATTTTATGTGAATTTATTTGGGAGGTTTTGATCAGAGCAAATTTGTTAATTTGAAAGCTTAGTATAATTACAATACTCAGATGGGTACAATGAAATTAACTCAAGAGTGTGCATTCTCAAACCCGCAAGGTTCTATTTGTCGGTCGCCAAATAGGAAGATTGTTTGTTGCTTTCAAAATATGATTTTATTTATTATATATATAGTTTTGAAAAATTAATATTTTAATTTTTGAAAATACGAAACCAAACTGATCTGATACATGCAATAATTTAAATAATTGAGCACAATACCGCAAGCAATGCATCTATTTTGAAGAATCGACACATTATTTACTAGTGAAGCACGATTAAATAAACTAAAGAATTTATGACATCCATTTTAGTCTACAAAAACCTTTTATGTTGACCGACAATTTTCTTTATCTAATATAGAAGATTAGATAGGGTTTACATTAAGCTGGGTTCTTAAAGTTTCCCATAAGGGCAAGCACTTATAGTTAATTACATCTTAAATGACTGAAGTTTGAAGTTACTATGACTGAAGTTACTTAAGAAAAATATTTATTTAGATCAAAAAATAATGCCTTCAAGCGTTTCAAAAGGTTTAGGATCCACAAGGTTGGACAAAGGAGTGTCAAATAGGAGAAGATCAAATTTGAAACATTTTATTTTTAAAAACCAAAGGAAGAAAAACTAGGGGATGCCACAGATCTTAAGAAGAACCTCGGTGACTTCCCAAGCTATTCTATGGTTTGGCTTCAATTTCAGTGAGATAATATTATTTATTATTTCATCCTGCCAATTATTATTATTTAGGGCTTATATTTGTGTGAAACGGTCACTCAAATAACTTGGAAGATAGGAGGATTTATGTTATAACAAATAACAACCTCAACGCCTAAGGCAAGTTATTGCTTAAATTGCATGACATGATTGTGTAAAGCCTTAAAGATAAGGCGAGGATTAATGTCTTACTAGACAAACTACCTTGAAGTCCTTTAACTTGTTATTTAATTGTAAGGAAAGTGTTGCTGTTGTAGATCTACATGCTATGCTGCCCAACTACCTACAGTGCTAGTTCCAAGCTCTTCGTCACAGTGGAAGTCATAATGTCTAAGGTTCAAAAGGTTTTACCATGTATATTTCAATGTTTTGGTTATGTTAAGGGGGAATTAAAGTTGATTTGAGATTGGTTAGGATTCCACAGTTCCCTCATTCTGGTACCACTATTTTCTTTTAAATTTACTTTGTCTAAATGAGTTGTGAAGCTCATTTAGACTGGGAAGATCTCGTTAGCAACTGTGGGTTACCTCATCCGAGAAACTGACGTAAATTCAAAAGGATGTATTATGAAGTTATGTTATTTTATTTTTTTTAAAATGTTGTTTTAATTTTGAAAAAGCTGTTTTGTTTTGATATTGCATGCAAATTTGTTTTAAGTTTTACAAAGTAAAGTAAACAGATAAATGTAAGAAAGTGTTGGAAAGTCTTATGACTAGATCAAAAACTCTTAGAGAAGAGAGAGTAGACCTCAAGAAAAAGTGAGGTAAACAAATGGACCCCCAATAAGTGTGGTGTGTCGGACAAGCACACTACACGTGTTGGCGTTGACTGAAGAGATGAACAAAACCAACATAAATGTCTGAGCCAACATGCTCATAACAGGAAGGAGGAAATGGGGAGAAGGTTTCTGCTGAGGATTATTAAATGAATCCTCGATCAAATTTGAAGACTCTAGAACTCTCACTGGTGATTGGTGGGTGTATCATCAGAATGTCAATTTCAAGGGTGAATTTAAAATTTACAAAGTGATTTGTGCTTGTTAACCCAAGTGAAGGGATACTGGATGGATTTTGAAAGAAAACCATCAGAGAAATTGACGACCACGAGGAAGATTTGATTCAATTTCGATGTCTTAATTTTTTTTTCAATTATGATTTTGATTTTGTGAAAATTTAATTTTGGAAGGCAGAAATATGTGAAGAGACTGAATTGAGATGGAATGCAAAGATACTCACATTCAACTCAAAAGAATGATCAAAGCAAAGGAGTGCTACGTTGGTAAGGAAAGCACAGGGACTCACATCCAACCTAAGAGGTAACGAAAGTGCAGAGAAATGAGAATAGGGTGCCTTACTCCATTAAAGGTGGTGTTATACCTATCTTAAAGATTTGTGAATGTCACATTAGGAAAGAAAGCACAGGGACTCACATCCATCCTAAGAGGTGACAAATTACATTGAGAAGAAAAGTTCAGAGACTCACATACAACCCAAGAGGTAGTGGAAGGGAATCAGAATTTAGGTACTGACCTTGGAATAAGAATTAGAATATAGGTGCCAACCCCGAAAAGAGAATCATAAGTCTTGTCTCCATTCAAGGGGGTTGATACACCAAAAATATGCATTTTTAGACCCATATTTTATACTTATTTTTGGTGATATTGCACTTTAATGGAAGGATTTTTTTATATTTTATTGCAGGTTGGTGATTTTGAGGGCTTGGAGTAAAAAGATTTTTAGGACTTAGAGCAAAAATGAGGCAAAAATGATGAAATTTGAAGTTAAAATGAAGAAATTAAAAAATTGTTTAGCACCGATGACGCTAGATTGGGTGCTGACAACACTGTTTGACAGAGAGCACGAATTTAATTAAAAGGACACTAGCGCCAACGGCGCCAGAATGGGCGCTGACGGCCCTAGTGTCGGTGGAGACCCTGTTTCTAGAAGATTCAATGCATTTGGAGCCTTTTTGAAGAGTTTTTGGATGCATTTATTAAAGAACCAACCCTAGGCTCTATTTAGAGCCAAAATTGATCAGAAAAGAGGCCTTCCTTAGCCTTCCTTGTCTTCCTTTGCCTTCCTTCACCCTCCTTCATCTTCATTCGCCCCTATTCACCATTCATCGCCCCTTTTGCTCACTTCTTATGATTCCACGCCATTAGTGAGTTATTTTATATATAGTTTTGAGTTTGTGTGGTGAGTTTGAGTGGGATTTGCTTTGAGAAAGAGTTTCAGATAAGTGTTGTTTGTTTATTATTGTTGTATGAACTTTCTTTTATATATGAAATTTGTGTTTTGTTGTATCTTTCTTATGAAGTCTGAGTAGTTTTCTTTATGTTTCTCCCAACTCTGAGATATGGTGAAATGAAGAGATAATTCAGATGTGCCAATGTTAAAATTTAAAATAATTTGTGATGGTTTTTTAACTCTGCTTTTACTTTACTTTTCGATCTGGCCAATTGAATTGTTAAATTATGTTGTGAAACATATGATTCGGCAAAATGGAGTATGAGTTCTACAACAGAGTGAGAATCACATTTAATTTCATGAAAGAGTAATTTGTTCATGGAATTAAGTGCAAATAAATAAGGAAATATACTTTATTGGGTGTAGAATTGGAGATTTCTAGGGTGACAGACTAAAAATCCCTAATTCAATCTTAGTGTTTAAAAATTAAAGCGAGACTTAGCCTTCAGGGGAAGGGAAGTGGGAGCTCTAGAGTGGGAGCCAGTATCCACCTAGCCTAGCCATAGATTTAGGGACTATACCTAAGATTAGCCAATGATTTTCTATAACATTGAATTAGGGTAGAGAATTAAAATTTCTCCTATTTGGCACAATACATATTCAAACTTTTTATCTCATCTCATTTCACAAAAAACTCATTGTAGTGGGAAAGATGCTTTCACATATTAGAAAACTTCATCACATAGACATAGTTTAGTAGTTATTAATTTTAGACTCTGCTTTTAAATTTTTCTAGTACTTAATAATTTAACTTTGATAGTATCTTAAACATTCAAAATTAGTGGCAGGGAGGTTTTTTTTATTTTGTTTTACTTATGTGAATTTGATAGTTAATTTATCATTTCAAATTAAAACCTTTTTCATAGGATTGATATTTGGACTTAAAAAGAAAATCTTATATTACTTGATAACGATACGTATACTTGCATAGAATACCAATGTTAAGTGATTAACATTATTATTCATAAAATTCCACATAAATTTTTTGGCACTGTTGTAAAGTGGAGTTAAATTTATAAATTTTACACAACTATATTTCCATTGGTCAAGTTTTTTTCGCCGTTGCCGGGGAGGTAACGGTAAATTAAATAGATTTAGTAAATTGGGAAATTTAGAGATAAAAATATATAAAATACAATATATATATATATATATATAATTTAAAATTTAAAAAAATTATATATATAACTATATATTTAAGAAATTTTTCTTTGCCTATTATATCTGTTTATACAAAATATTGGTTATGAAGGTTTAGTACCTTAAGATTCAAAATTAGAACGTACTATTAGAAAAATTTGAAAAAAATAAAGAAAATTAAAAATTTAAAAGAAATAGCAACAACATGGCGAAGAACTTAGATAATCAAATAAATGAAAAATCGACAAAGACCTTTAAAAGATTATGCTAATCCAACAGTAGATGAACTTCACTTAACTATTCAAAATCCTGATGTTGCTACTAATTCATTTGAGCTTAAACCTGTTATTATCCAAATTTGTCCAAATTGTAAGAAACAATCAATTTGAGGGAACACTAACTGAAGGTCCAATTTGACACCTTGCTAATTTCCTTAAAATTTGTGTTACTTTTAAATATGACGGAGTGTCGAATGATGTTGTTAGGCTTAGACTTTTTCATTATGGGATAAAGCTAAAGCTTGGTTAAATTCATTAGCACCTGGAAAAATTCGTTAGCATTTGGATCTATCAGAATTTGGGGAGAACTATCACAAAAATTCTTTGATAAATATTTTCCACCCTAAAAAAACACTAAGCTTAGAAATGATATTACATCTTTTTGTCAGTTTGAAGGAGAATCGATATATGAAGTCTAGGAAAGATTTAAGGATCTCCTTAGAAAATTTCTACACCATGCTTTACCAGATTGTTTATTAATTCAAACTTTTTACGATGGATTAGTAGGATCACTTAGATCTATTATAGATGCTGTTGCAGGTGGATCTTTAATATCAAAAGCTTTTGATGAAGTATACTCTTTAATAGAAGAAATGACTACTAACAATTTTCAATGGCCCTGTGAATGGGTAATCTTAAGAGGTAGCTAGTATTCATGACTCTAATGTAATGTCTATTTTAGCATCTCAAATTGTTGCTATATCAAAAATATTAATCAAATTGGAGAGAGCTATTCTCAAATACCACCTATATTAGAGGAAGATTCACTAGGACAAATAATTTATACTCAATCATCTTATGAAACTTTAAATGTTATTAATAATCGAAATAAAAATCCTTATTCTAACTATTACAACCCTGGATGGAAAAATCAACCTAATTTTACCTAATTTTAGTGTATTATAACAATTCAATGAACCCCTCAAGAAATTTAAACAATCAAAGAAATCTTAATTATTGACCTTATTATCCTCCTGGATTTAACTCTAACCCTAACCCACAAGTTAAGGAAAAGAAGTTGACGATGGAAGAAGTAATGTTGAATATGGGAAATAAAATACAAAATGAAGGGGCTGCTATTAAAAATATTAAAAATTAATTAGGGCATATTGTTACTGTACTTAGTAACAGACCTTCATAAAATCTTTTGAGTACTGTGGAAGTTAATCCCAAAGATTAAAATAAGGAGAAAATTAAAGCTATTCAAATACAAGTTCTCCTAAAAAAACCATTACCTCTGTTTCCTCAACGACTAAAGCAAGCAAAAGAATAAAGGCAAACAATTTACAAAATTTTTGGAAATCCTTAAAATATTAACGATAAACATTCCTTTCATTGAGGCATTGGAACAAATGCTAAGTTATGTGAAATTATGAAAGATATACTAAACGAGAAAGGAAGTTTATAGATCATGAGACCGTTGCACTTAGTGGACAGTGTAGTGCTATTATTCAGAAAAAGCTTCTTGAACAATTAAAAGATCCTAGTAGTTTTACTATACCTTGTGCAATGGGGTAAAAGTTTTATGGAAAAGCCTTTTGTGATTTAGGAGCGAGTATCAATCTTATGCCTCTATCAATTTTTAAACGTTTACATTTAAGAGAGATTTCCCCTACTAATGTAACTCTTCAGTTAGCTGATTGATCAATAACCTATTCTAAAGGAGTTATAGAAGATGTATTAGTAAAAGTGGATAAATTTATTTTCCTTGTAGACTTTATAGTATTAGATATGGAGGAAGATAAAAAGATTCCTATTATTTTTGGGAAACTATTTCTTGCAACAGGGAGAGCTATGATAGATGTGCAGAAAGGAGAATTAAAAATGAGAGTTAATGATCAAGAAATAACATTTAATATAACATTTAATAGAAATAACATTTAATATTGCAAAAGCTATGAAATATCCTGCAATAGAAAAAGACAATGAATGTTTTAGGATGAGAATTACTGATTATCAAAGTAAAGAGCAATTTAGAAAGGAGTTTGAAGAAAAAATAGGGCAAGAAGAGTTTAGTGAGAATAAGAATGAAATAAAAGAAGAAAATTTAGATTATATTCAGGATAAATTTGAAACTTTTGATTTGTTGGAAAATTATAATAAAAATCTTATTCCTTCAAGTATTAAACCACTTGAACTTGAACTGCAAGTATTACCTGCTTATTTAAAATATGTGTTTTTAGGAGATTCATCTAGAATGCTTGCTATTGTATATTCTGAGTTAACTGAAATTCAAGAACTCAATAACAAAAATTAATAGAAATGTTAAGAAAATATAAAAAGGCTTTTGGATGGACATTAGCAGATATTAAAGGAATTAAAGTAATTAGACCTTCAATTTGTATGCACTCAATTTTATTAGATGAACAATATAAAACTAAAACTGATCCTCAGAGGAGATTAAACCCAAAAATGAAAGAAGTTGTTAAAAAAGTAATTTTAAAATGGTTAGATGTTAATTTTAAAATGAAAGTAATTTTAAAATGGTTAGATGTTGAAATTATATATTCTATTTCGGACAGTGCTTTGGTAAGTCCAATTCACTGTGTTCCAAAGAAAGGAGGAGTGACCGTTGAAGTAAATGAGAAAAGTGAATTAATTCCATTAAGACAAGTTACTGGTTGGTGAATTTGTATAGACTATAGAAAATTAAACTTGGCCACCAGGAAAGATCACTTTCCTTTACCCTTTCTAGACCAAATGTTGGATAAATTGGCTGGAAACAAATATTACTATTTTTTAGATGGATATACCAGTTATCATCAAATTACAATTACTCTTGAGGATCAAGATAACACAACATTTACAAGCCCTTATGAAACATTTGCTTTTCGTAGAATGCTATTTGAACTATGCAATGCTTCAATAACATTTCAAAGATGTATGATGCCAATATTTAGTAATTTGATTGAACATGGAATGGAAGTATTTATGAATGATTTCTCTGTGTTCCGTACTTCATTTGAATTATGTTTAAATAACTTAAAAAAAGTACTAGAATTATGTGAAAAAATCAACCTAGTACTAAATTGAGAAAAATGTCAATTTATGGTTACAGGAGGAATTGTACTTCGGCATAAAATTTTTGAAAATAGCATGGAAGTGGATCTTGCAAAAATTCAAGTTATTGAATAATTACCACCACCGATTACGGTCATAGGGGTAAGAAGTATTTTAGAACATGCTGGTTTCTGCAGGGGTTACATAAAACTTTTTCATAAAAAACTAAGCTATTATGCCAACTTTTAGAAAAAGACTCAAAATTTGATTTTAATGAGGAATGCATAAAAGCGTTTGAACTATTAAAAAAAAATTAATTATTGCACCTATAATAGTTCCACTTGATTGGGAGAAACCATTCAAAATAATGTGTGATGCTAGTGATTTATGCAATGCTAGTGATTATGCTATTGGAGCTATTTTAGGACAAAGGCACAACAAAGTTTTTAAAGTAATATATTAAGCTAGTAAAACTCTAAATGATGTTAAAATTAACTACACTACAACTGAAAGAGAGTTATTATCTATTGTTTATGCCTTCGATAAATTTAGACCTTACTAATGACTTTGCTTGATTGGAACTAAATGTATAGTGCATACATATTATTCTGCTATCAAATACTTGATGCAAAAGAATGACGCCAAACCAAGATTAATTAGATGAATACTTCTATTGCAAGAGTTTGACTTTACTGTAATTGATAGAAAGGGAAATGATAATCAAATACTGATCATTTGTCTAGACTAGAAAAAGAAATATTAACTAATTTTACAAATGAAATTTTAGAAAATTTCCTTGATGAACAATTATATAGTATTGATGAAATAAATACAGCATGTTTTGCCGATATAGTAAATTGCATTATAAGTGATATTCTACCACAAGATATTAAGAATCAATAATTAAAGAAATTTATATATGATTCAAAATTCTATTATTTGGATGATCCATATTTATATAAATAATGTAAATATTTAATTATTAGAAGGTGTGTACCTTATGAAGAAACTCAACAAATAATTGAAAGATGTCATGATTTTGAATTTAGAGGATATTTTAGAATAAATAAAACTACACATAAAATTTTAAAAGCTGGATTTTATTGGCCAACTCTTTTTAGAAATATTAATGAATATATTAAAACATGCGATCGATGTCAGCCAGTAAGAAATATTTCTAGAAGAAATGAAATGTCTCTAAATTACACATTGGAAATTGAAATTTTTGATGTGTGGGGATTAGATTTTATAGGACCATTTATGCCTTCATTTGGAAATTTATATATATTAAATTATATGCCCAAATGGATTGAAGCTGTTGTTATACCTAAATGTGATGCTCGGAGTGTTTCTAAAGTTTTTAAATAAAAATATTTTTACAAGATATGGAATGTCGAAAGAAATTATTACAGATGGAGGAACCCATTTTAGGAATAAGAAAATCAAAAAGTTAATTAAATAATATGATATTATACATAGATTCTCTACT
>NW_018164511.1:496381-501535 GCF_001263595.1 Phalaenopsis equestris | reverse complement strand
AAGGGTATAAAAAAAAATATGGTATTATGCATACATTCTCTACTACTTATCATCCTTAGACTAGCGGTCTAGCAGAAATATCAAATCGTGAAATAAAACAAATTTTAGAAAAAACTATAAATCCCTATAAATTGGATTAGTCTGCTAGATTAGATACTGCATTACGGACATACATAACTGCTTATAAGTCTCCTATAGGAATGTCCCCATATAGACTTGTTTTTTAGAAGAATATGCCACTTACACGTAGAATTGGAGCATAAAGCATTTTGGGCTATTAAAGAATTTAATTTTAATCTAAAATATGTTGTTGAGAAAAGATTATAGCAACTCAATGAACTTGAGGAGATTAGAAATGAAACATATGATAATGCAAAAATCTATAAAGAGAAAATGAAAATATGGCATGATGGAAGATTATTAAGAAGAAGTTTGAACATAGATAAGAAGTTCTATTATATAATACAAGATTGAGATTATTTCCATGAAAACTGAAATTTAGATGGTTAGGACCATTTAAAGTGATTAAAGACTATCATTATGGAAATGTTATTATTAAAGATCCTAAATCTAGGAAAATATTTAAAGTTAATCGGCATCAATTAAAACATTATTATGAAGGACACATACCACAATTTAAAGAAGTTTTGATGTTAAGTCATCCTGACTAAACTATGGTACATTGGGCTAACGACGTTAAACCATGCGCTTTATGGGAGACAACCCATATATAAATATATATATTATGTATTATTACTATTTTGTTAATAAGTGTATTTATATCTTAGGAAATAATAGCATTTTTGAGTCCAACACAATTTTATCTATCATAAATTAAGACAAGTATTGGTATTAGAAGAAAATTTGGAATTGAATTGATCAAATATATATAAGACGCGAATTTGGCCTCTGACATCAACAGCGCCCTCCTAATGAACCATGGCGCCAACAACACCATCGGGAGCATAGGTGGCGTCTCGAGCAGTTTTGCACGTGCAGAGCGGATTTGACAAAATTTGGCAGGATTTTGCTCCTCAATAAACACCGAGAGGTGTTTTTAAAGTCTTAAAAACTGCCTCAGACGTCTATAAACTTCCTAATTTCAAATTCCATGGCTTCCAATTCCAGAAATTCTTCAAGGCATGGAGTTTCTTTATCGAAAAAAGTTTATCAATTTTGTCGTGCATAAATTATACAAAAAATTCATCACAAAGAAGAGACTTATCAAGGAGAGAGGCTTTGTCAACCATAGATTGAGTAATCTAAGTTCACAGATTGAGAAAATTATTGTACAAAGACGTGTACAAAGGTGCAAGGATGTGGAGAAGTTCAATGCTACACTATCACTGTAGTTGTAGTACCAATCATAAAGGAATTCTATGCTAACTTACATGGAATTACTCAAGGAGTCATCTTAGTTCGAGGTAAGGCTGTGCCATTTACTTTGGCTCAAATTAATGATTTGTATATGATAGAAAAATGTTCCAATCTGTCATTATACAAATTTTATTCCAACGAGAGATATGATGCAAGAAGTATATAATTTTCTGATAGATGAAAATGATAATTGGGAAATCAGATATGAGGGATACATTAGTTTCTCTACCTCACTGCTTAATCCAATACAAAACAATGACATTTCTTCATGTCTACAAAACTACTCCCTAACCGTGAAGATTACTAGGGTTGCAAGAGAAAGTGTCATTTTAAGCTATTGCATTCAACTGGAAAAATCCATTAATGTGGGGTCAATTTTTTTCAAATCTGTTATGGGTATTATTATGAAAGGGCCAATTTATAGACTGGGGCATCCTTCACTACTTTGTAGTCAATCTCAAGTCCCATAAGAAAGTTGGGAAAAAGTTTTATTACATTGGGAGCCCATGATTCTTATTGATGGCAATTATACAAGCAATAAAAATGAAGCATTAGATGTTATTTTGGATCATTCATCACACGCTTCAACACCCTTTGGATCATTCATCACACGCTTCAACACCATTGATGCCACCATCATTTGGAAGTTCAATGACTTTGGGAAGAAAATGAAGAAAATAGAAAGAGAACTTCGAGAACTTCATAGTATTACGAATGCAAGAGGAGATCTTAACTACCTTTTTGATCACCTAGATTGGAGTATGAAGGACAACTTTGATCATACTGGGACAATTGAAGCAGAATTGGTGCAGGTGTTCAAGAAAAATGGATGGATTGATGAAAATTCAACTGATCAATTCCCGTACCGACCCTTGTACAATTTGTAAGTTCATTACCAGTCTATGGGAGATATTAGAGGATGAGAAAGTACTGTAGATGAGGAAGAATAATTGAAGAAGTTGGACTCTATACTAGTTTAAAATACTTATGTCATTGTGTGGATTTGATTTACTTTAGTTTGCTTTAGAACTCTATTTATGTGTAGAGTTTTGTGTAAGGGTTCTAGAGTTGTGGCTTGATTTTGACGCTGAATTATAATTTAGTTTGCTTTAAGGATGTGGAAGTGTGATTAAGAAAAAGTATTTGTAAAAAATGTATTTTCATATATAAAAGTTAGTATAGTGTTTTTTGTGAAAATGATTGTTTGTGAATTATTTTCAGATGAAAATTAGTGTTCAGAAAGACTAAATAGACTTTGACGTAACTTAAAAGAAAATTAAAATTTGAAAAAAAAATCAAAATATGAATTTCTGGTGACTGGCACCGATGGCGCCGACATGGGCGCCGACAGTGCCCTCGACCCGAACCGACCCACACACCCTTAAAATTCATGATTTGCATAGTAAAATGCCATTTTTAACCTTTGAGTCACCTTCAACCTCCAATTTTTGCAACTAGAGCTTTCTATTGCTCAGATTTGAGGCGATTTTAAGACAAATGAAGTTTGGATTTCATCTTCTCTAGGTAAGAGCTACACTTTAAACTCAAAATTTTCTATTTTCACCAAGGATTTATCTTACATTGCCGAGATCCAAAATTTTAAGATTTTTTTGGATTATTTTGAGAAAATCCTTTGGTAAATAACTCTTACTTAGTAGATTGAAGTTTAAAACGTTCCACATTATGATTTTCAGAATTCTTTGGAATTGTTTTGGATTTTATCAAATTTTAGTAGATTTACCATGGCACCTAGAATGAGCAAAGGAAAGAAAAAGGTAGATTTTTAGGATCAAAAGTTTGTCAACTACAAGGCCAACATTTGCTTCAATAGTCTACTTACAACTAAAAAAGTGATTCCGGATAGAGGATTTAAAAATCCGGGTAGAGAAGTTGAAAGGTTAATCAATGCTCGACAGTGGGAGAATTTTTGCTACTTAACTACCGAGGTGATTATTGGTGTAGTGATGGAGTTCTATACCAATGTCAAGGAGACATCTGAAGACTATGTGTTTGTTTGAGGGAAAATTGTGAAGTTTACTCCAAGGAAGATTAATGAACTTTATCAATTAAAAGATGTGTACAGCTGCCAGTACAAATCATTTTCTACTACATATGAGGCCTTGGATGAAGTTATTTCATTTCTTACTAGTGGAAGAGGAACCTGGAAGGTGAAGAATGGTGTTAAGGTAAACTTTCCTCTTTCTATGTTAAATGTAGTATTTAAGGTTTGACACTACTTTATTTCTAGAAGAATGATACCAACAATTCATCATAGTGAGGTTACAATGGATAGAGCCATCTTGAACTTTTGTATCCAACAGATGATTGTATCCAACAGAGTATCCAACAGATGAAAAGGATAGATGTAGCCTCTATTATTTATAGGAACACATGATCTTTTGCTTTTGAAGAGACCAATGGAGGTTTAACACACCCTACCCTGATCTTCACACTATGAGAACAGGAAGGAGTTGATTATAGAGCAGATGAGGAGAGGCTTGAACCTTTAAAATTTATTGGGCCTGCCAATATAAAGACTTATGAATCTCATGTTGGATGGAGATCTGGAAGTAAGACCAGGGATATTCCTTCTACTTCAAGTACTACCCCTACTATTCAGGAACTTATGGAGCAGATGATGATCCAACAAGGAGATATCTTAAGAATGGATAGTAGAATGAAAAATATGGAGGCCATACATGCTAACAATGATGATTTGATAAGATAGAAGTTCAAATATGATGTTGCTTATGATGAGCTTATGATGATGCATATGATGATGCAATGGTCAGATACATGAGGGGTGATCACTCAGTTTAGTTTCCTACTCACCCTTTTTCTACTCCATATTAGCAGCAGAATTTGGATGTGGAAGAAGAAGAAGAAGATGATGATGATTAGTGATGCCTTAGTTAGATTTCTATTTAGTTTTTGTTTGGTTGAACTTTATTGTTGAGTTTGTTTGTTTTTCTTAGATGTGTAATACTTTATTTTAAACGTTATGTTGAATTATGTACTGTAGATTTGTGAGACTGTTTTTACATTGGGAACCATTTGAGTATTGTTATTAGTTTTAAGTACATTATTGGATGTATTTGTAGTTAGCTCTTTCTCAGCAAATTTTTATATGTATTATGTATTATTTAATGTTTTAAGTCTTGTAGCTTTTTATATTAGCACTTGCAATATTTCAGAGTTAAGTTTCGAATTAGAACCCTTAATAGGTATGTCTTTTCTTTATATATTTTTAAGTTTTTCATGCAAAATATTTTAAAAATTTAAGTTTGGGGGGGAAAGAAAAATTCCTTTTTAAGGAAAATAAACTTAATTTTATTTGTCCTCAATTAACAATACTTTTAAATTATTTTAAAATTTAACATGACCTTTAGTATTAGAGGAATAATTTAGATAACTATATTTATGTTTCTAAACATATAGTAAGTTTAAGTAAAAAATTTTAAATAATAAAGGTTAATTTTAAAGATTAATATATTTGGTGTGATGGAATAAGTCTATGTTTTTCTATTGTAGTAAAGGAATTTATATTTTTGAAGTATTAAAAATCTTAGAGATTTATGTAAGAAAAAAAGATTAAAACTTTATGAAAAATCTTTAAGGCTTATATAAATTTATAAAGTGAAGGAATGTAAAAAGTTTTTAACTTTAAAAAAAGGATAGTGAAGTTCAAAATCATTAAAGCCTATCCAGATATAGTAATCTTCACATAAAAAAATAGAGAAAAGAAAAGAAAAAGGATTGAAAATGATCCTGAAAAAA
>NW_018164511.1:463260-495252 GCF_001263595.1 Phalaenopsis equestris | reverse complement strand
AAGAGACTTATCAAGGAGAGAGGCTTTGTCAACCATAGATTGAGTAATCTAAGTTCACAGATTGAGAAAATTATTGTACAAAGACGTTGGGAAGTTCTGTGCTACACTACCGCTGCAGTTATAGTACCAATCATAAAGGAATTCTATGCTAACTTACATGGAATTACCCAAGGAGTCATCTTCGTTTTAGGTAAGGCTGTACCATTTACTCCAGCTCAAATTAATGATTTGTATATGATAGAAAATGTTCCAATCTGTCATTATACAAATTTTATCCCAACAAGAGATATGATGCAAGAAGTATATAATTTTCTAACGGATGAAAATGATAATTGGGAAATCAGAGATGAGGGATACATTAGTTTCTCTGCTTCTCTATTTAATCCAATATCAAAACATTGACATTTCTTCATATCTAAAAAACTACTCCCTATCATGAAGATTAGTAGAGTTACAATAGAAAGTGTCATTTTAAACTATTGCATTCAAATAGGAAAACCCATTGATGTGGGGTCAATTATTTTCAAATCTATTATGGGTATTAATATGAATGGGCCAATATATGGACTGGGGCATCCTTCCATAATTTTACTACTTTGTAGTCAATCTCAAGTCCCATAAGAAAGTTGGGAAAAAGTTTTATTACATTGGGAGCCCATGATTCTTATTGATGGCAATTATACAAGCAATAAAAATGAAGCATTAGATGTTATTTTGGATCATTCATCACACGCTTCAACACCATTGATGCCACCATTAGTTGGAAGTTCAATGACTTTGGGAAGAAAATGAAGAAAATAGAAAGAGAACTTTAGAGTATTACGAATGCAAGAGGAGATCTTAACTACCTTTTTGATCACCTAGATTGGAGTATGAAGGACAACTTTGATCATACTGGGACAATTGAAGCAGAATTGGTGCAGGTGTTCAAGAAAAATGGATGGATTGATGAAAATTCAACTGATCAATTCCCGTACCGACCCTTGTACAATTTGTAAGTTCATTACCAGTCTATGGGAGATATTAGAGGATGAGAAAGTACTGTAGATGAGGAAGAATAATTGAAGAAGTTGGACTCTATACTAGTTTAAAATACTTATGTCACTGTGTGGATTTGATTTACTTTAGTTTGCTTTAGAACTCTATTTATGTGTAGAGTTTTGTGTAAGGGTTCTAGAGTTGTGGCTTGATTTTGACGCTGAATTATAATTTAGTTTGCTTTAAGGATGTGGAAGTGTGATTAAGAAAAAGTATTTGTAAAAAATGTATTTTCATATATAAAAGTTAGTATAGTGTTTTTTGTGAAAATGATTGTTTGTGAATTATTTTCAGATGAAAATTAGTGTTCAGAAAGACTAAATAGACTTTGAAGTAACTTAAAAGAAAATTAAAATTTGAAAAAAAAATCAAAATATGAATTTCTGGTGACTGGCACCGATGGCGCCGACATGGGCGCCGACAGTGCCCTCGACCCGAACCGACCCACACACCCTTAAAATTCATGATTTGCATAGTAAAATGCCATTTTTAACCTTTGAGTCACCTTCAACCTCCAATTTTTGCAACTAGAGCTTTCTATTGCTCAGATTTGAGGCGATTTTAAGACAAATGAAGTTTGGATTTCATCTTCTCTAGGTAAGAGCTACACTTTAAACTCAAAATTTTCTATTTTCACCAAGGATTTATCTTACATTGCCGAGATCCAAAATTTTAAGATTTTTTTGGATTATTTTGAGAAAATCCTTTGGTAAATAACTCTTACTTAGTAGATTGAAGTTTAAAACGTTCCACATTATGATTTTCAGAATTCTTTGGAATTGTTTTGGATTTTATCAAATTTTAGTAGATTTACCATGGCACCTAGAATGAGCAAAGGAAAGAAAAAGGTAGATTTTTAGGATCAAAAGTTTGTCAACTACAAGGCCAACATTTGCTTCAATAGTGTACTTACAACTAAAAAAGTGATTCCGGATAGAGGATTTAAAAATCCGGGTAGAGAAGTTGAAAGGTTAATCAATGCTCGACAGTGGGAGAATTTTTGCTACTTAACTACCGAGGTGATTATTGGTGTAGTGATGGAGTTCTATACCAATGTCAAGGAGACATCTGAAGACTATGTGTTTGTTTGAGGGAAAACTGTGAAGTTTACTCCAAGGAAGATTAATGAACTTTATCAATTAAAAGATGTGTACAGCTGCCAGTACAAATCATTTTCTACTACATATGAGGCCTTGGATGAAGTTATTTCATTTCTTACTAGTGGAAGAGGAACCTGGAAGGTGAAGAATGGTGTTAAGGTAAACTTTCCTCTTTCTATGTTAAATGTAGTATTTAAGGTTTGACACTACTTTATTTCTAGAAGAATGATACCAACAATTCATCATAGTGAGGTTACAATGGATAGAGCCATCTTGAACTTTTGTATCCAACAGATTAAAAGGATAGATGTAGCCTCTATTATTTATAGGAACACATGATCTTTTGCTTTTGAAGAGACCAATGGAGGTTTAACACACCCTACCCTGATCTTCACACTATGAGAACAGGAAGGAGTTGATTATAGAGCAGATGAGGAGAGGCTTGAACCTTTAAAATTTATTGGGCCTGCCAATATAAAGACTTATGAATCTCATGTTGGATGGAGATCTGGAAGTAAGACCAGGGATATTCCTTCTACTTCAAGTACTACCCCTACTATTCAGGAACTTATGGAGCAGATGATGATCCAACAAGGAGATATCTTAAGAATGGATAGTAGAATGAAAAATATGGAGGCCATACATGCTAACAATGATGATTTGATAAGATAGAAGTTCAAATATGATGTTGCTTATGATGATGCAATGGTCAGATACATGAGGGGTGATCACTCAGTTTAGTTTCCTACTCACCCTTTTTCTACTCCATATTAGCAGCAGAATTTGGATGTGGAAGAAGAAGAAGAAGATGATGATGATTAGTGATGCCTTAGTTAGATTTCTATTTAGTTTTTGTTTGGTTGAACTTTATTGTTGAGTTTGTTTGTTTTTCTTAGATGTGTAATACTTTATTTTAAACGTTATGTTGAATTATGTACTGTAGATTTGTGAGACTGTTTTTACATTGGGAACCATTTGAGTATTGTTATTAGTTTTAAGTACATTATTGGATGTATTTGTAGTTAGCTCTTTCTCAGCAAATTTTTATATGTATTATGTATTATTTAATGTTTTAAGTCTTGTAGCTTTTTATATTAGCACTTGCAATATTTCAGAGTTAAGTTTCGAATTAGAACCCTTAATAGGTATGTCTTTTCTTTATATATTTTTAAGTTTTTCATGCAAAATATTTTAAAAATTTAAGTTTGGGGGGGAAAGAAAAATTCCTTTTTAAGGAAAATAAACTTAATTTTATTTGTCCTCAATTAACAATACTTTTAAATTATTTTAAAATTTAACATGACCTTTAGTATTAGAGGAATAATTTAGATAACTATATTTATGTTTCTAAACATATAGTAAGTTTAAGTAAAAAATTTTAAATAATAAAGGTTAATTTTAAAGATTAATATATTTGGTGTGATGGAATAAGTCTATGTTTTTCTATTGTAGTAAAGGAATTTATATTTTTGAAGTATTAAAAATCTTAGAGATTTATGTAAGAAAAAAAGATTAAAACTTTATGAAAAATCTTTAAGGCTTATATAAATTTATAAAGTGAAGGAATGTAAAAAGTTTTTAACTTTAAAAAAAGGATAGTGAAGTTCAAAATCATTAAAGCCTATCCAGATATAGTAATCTTCACATAAAAAAATAGAGAAAATAAAAGAAAAAGGATTGAAAATGATCCTGAAAAAATGAAAAAGAAAAGAAAGAAAGCAAAAAAAAAAGAAAAAGAAAAGAAAAGATATGAGGAGAAGCTTGAGGAGATGCCTAGTAAAAAATTGGCTTTACTTGAATCAACTTAAAGAAGAAGGCTTGGCTACATTTTCTAAACTTATATTTAAGTATTAGCATATTTACTAGTAAAGTTTCATGAAGTTATTTTTCATATGAATATTCTAAGTGACATTAATATGAATAATTTACAATTTACTTTGAAAAGAATAGAGAATAAAAAATCTTAGACTAAACTGCTAGATATTCTTATAACTTTAGTATTAACTGGAGTTATTTTAAATTTTTCTTAGGTTATACTATTGTATTTAGTAAACTAACATATAGAAATCTAGAAGTTAAAATCTTAGCCATTAGTCATATTCTTATGTAGTAAAGGAGTTACTTGACGATAAGTAACATTTAAGTTTGGGAGATTTTGATACACCAAAAATATATGCATTTTTACCCATATTTTATACTTACTTTTGGTGATATTGCACTTTAATGGAAGGTATTTTTTATGTTTTATTGCAGGTTGTTTATTTTTAGGACTTGGAGCAAAAAGGAAGCAAAAATGATGAAATTTAGATTCAAAATGGAGAAATTAAAAAATTGTTCAGCACTGAGGGCGCTAGATTGGGCGCCGACGATCCCGTTTAACAGAGAGTACAGATTTAATTAAAAGGCCACTGGCACCGACGGTGCCAGTGTCGGTGCAGGCCCTGTTTCTAGAAGATTCAATGAATTTGGATGCTTTTTGAAGAGTTTTTGGATGCACCTATTTGGCATTTTTTCACCTTCCTTTGTCTTCCTTCACCTTCCTCGTCCTCCTTCGTCTTCATTCGCCCCTATTCGCCATCCATCACCCTTTTTGCTCACTTCTTATCATCCCACGCCATTAGTGAGTTATTTTATATATAGTTTTGAGTTTTTGTGGTGAGTTTGAGTGTGAATTATTCTCTAAGAAGTGTTAGAGAGGAAGAGAAATGAGAGATTTCTTCTTCTTATATTTCCTAAGAGAGACTACAAGGGATTTGCTTTGAGAAAGAGTTTCAGATAAATATTGTTTGTTTCTTATTGTTGTATTAACTATATTTTATATACGAAATTTGTGTTTTATTGTATCTTTCTCTTGAATTCTGAGTAGTTTCATTTATCTTTCTCTCTACTCTGAGATTTGGTTTTGTGTGAGATATGGTGAAATAAAAAGATAATTCAAAAGGGTCAATGTTAAAATTTAAAATAAATTGTGATAGTTTTTTAACTCCGCTCTTACTTTACTTTTTGATCTGACCAATTGAATAGTTAAAATATGTTGTGAAATATATGATCTGAAAAATGGAGTATGAGTTCTACAACAGAGTGAGAGTCACATTAAATTTCATGAAGGAGTATTTAATTCATGGAATTTAGTGCAAATAAATAGGGAAATATATTTGTTGGGTGTAGAATTGGAGATTTCTAGGGTGACAGACTAAAAATCCCAAATTCGATATTAGTGTTTAAAAACTAAAGCTAGAGTTAGCTTTCAGGGGAGGGGAAGTGGGAGCTCTAAACTGGGAGCAAGTATCCTCCTAGCCTAGCCACAGATTTAGGGACTATACCTAAAGTTATTCAATGATTTTTATAATACTAAATCAGAGTAGAGAATTAAAATTGCTCCTATTTGGCACAATACATATTTAAAACTTTTATCTTATCTCATTTCACCAAAAACTCATTTTAGTGGGAAAGATACTTTTCATATTAGAAAACTTCATCACATAAACATAGTTTAGTAGTTATTAATTTTAACCCTATTTTTAAATTCTGCTAATAGTTAATAATTTAGCTTTGATAGAGACCGCGACTTTATAAATGCTTAAAAATATAAGATAAATATGGACGTAATAATATTTAATAATTGTATCAACGCAAGTATACGTATCACTCAAGTAATATAGGGCTCTAATGGAGTGCTAGATATCGATCCCACAGGGAGAAAGATTAGAACTACGAATTAAGACCTTAGAAAAGCAATACTTTAATAACAACAATGAACTTCAATTTGCTTATCTGTTACTAATAGGCAATTAAAAAAAATGTGTAATATTAATAACTATTAAATAACTAAATATACTAATGAAGGTTCAAATGTGATATTCAATATATAAGAAAGCATCCTTCTCCTTGTCAAGAAATTATAGTGAATGGATAAAGTGAATTAGTTTAAATTATATTATGCTAAATAGGAGCATACCTATTCTTTCCCCTTTGGTCTAGGCATAAAGAACATTGATTAATCCTATGCTTGTTTATTGAATCTGCGGTTAGGCTGGGAGGAAACTGGCTCTCACTTTGGAGCTCCCACGTTCCCCTCGCCTGAGGGTTAACATCTACACTTCAACACCCAAACGATAGGACCGAATTGAAGATTTTAGTCTGCCACTCTAAAATCTCCAATTCTACGCCCAATAATATTATTTCCCTATTTATTTGCTCCCAACTTCCAAGGGCTTTGACCTCCCTGAATTTTGGATGTAATCTTCACTTTAGTTGGAAAACTCAACATATTTTAACAAATCAATTGGCCAGATTGAAAGTAAACTAAGATCAAAATGAAAAGATCATCACAAATTCTTAAACATTTTCATGGCTTCACCAATTCAAATCACCATTTCATAAATCTCAATACAAGGAGAAAGATAGAGAAAACTACTCAGATCTCATGGGGAAAACACAACAAAACTCGGAATTCATATATAAAATCAAAGCCATATAAACTACAATAATAAATAAACTTATCTCTAATTTCTCCCCAGGAAAACTCCTCGAAGTTGCTCTGAATCTCTTCCTTTCTTTACAGTACACAGAACTCCTCTTTGAAGCAGCAAGGAGGAAGAAATCTCTCACTTTCTCTCCATTCTTACAATCTCTCGAAGAATTCCTTACAATTTTTACACTCTAGCAAACACTAATGGAACCTTTCTAGCCTCCAGGAACTCTATTCCCTTCTCTATTTTCAACCAAAATCTTGTTTTTAAGTTGTGGATGAGCTTTCCCAAGAGTTGCCTAAGCATCCCTTCAAAATTTGGCCTTATCCAAAGCCATGTTGGGCATAACTGCCGAGCTCACCATCGGAGGCCTTGAAGGCACCGTCGGCAGACCTTCTTAATGAATTAATTCTGAAGTCTTGGGAAAATCTCACCGTCGGCGTGGTCGATGGGTTCGTCGGTGCCCTAGTTCAATTCTTCACATTTTGGCCCTTTTCACTCCAAATCCGCTCATTTTTGCATCTTTTTGCTCCAATGACCCTAATTCATCATTCCTGCAACAAAACATAAAAAATACCTTTCTTTAAAGTGTAATATCATCAAAAACAGTATAAAATAGGTACAAAAATCTCAACATATTTTCCTTTGGTCAAAATCCCCCAAACTTATGGCGAAAATAAAAAGTTTCTACATAGAAGTGAAGCTCTTACCTCAAGTATATCAAATCTAGCAATGCTTTCTCCAAATCACCAAGGAATCTTCAAAATAGGGTGTGCCCCAACTTCAAAACCATGAATTTTAGAGGAAGGGGATGAAGTCGAGGTGTGAAAATGGAGTTTTTCATACTGATTTATCACTTTAAACCATTAGCAAACCGACTTACGGGAACAAACGCTTAAGCGTGAATGGTTTGGCGCTTAGGTGCCAATCTCTCAGTTTAGGTAGCACAAGCACGGAGACTTGGTGCTTAGGCGCCAGTGCTCAAATTTTGATTTTTTTTATTTTAAGTAGAATTCTCTTCTAGCCCAAGTCAACCAACCCTATAAGGTCTCATAACTCTTTAATAACTTTTTCTTTCTTTTCAACTCTCCTCTTTCTCAAGATTCAACAATCTTAACTAATTCGATTTAATGCTACATAACACAAAATTTTAAACAAACAAACATTTATATTCATTCACGAACAATTACAAACATTTTCAATACATTAATTCACAATCCAAATATTCTTGGATGAGAAAATTCCTAACATAAACACTAGATAATCTTAACATTAAAAACACACTAAACAAACTTAACATTAACAAACAAACACTAAAAACACAAACAATAACAAAGAACTTAATTCCACTCCCCGTTTGGTGGAACGAATCATGGCCTGTCATTAGTCTCTCCTTCAACATCTGGAATGTAAATCTGATAAAATGGATGGTGATTAATAACTCTGGTTGAATCTTCTTCAATCCTCTTGTTCTTAAAATACATAGCCATGCCTACTTCTTCTATAAAATTGATATGGCTAAACTGCATCTTAAGTTGCCATCCCACATGATCCAAATGTGTGTTAACTTCCATCACTTTTTAATTGCCATCACTTTTGCTTTAATTGAAGTCACGTCAGCCTCAATTTTAGTGATTTTCTTCGCTATTCCTTCAATATTAATGGCTAGGAAACCATTATATAACTCTTGTGCACATTGACTAATAAATTTCTTCCTCATTACTTCCTCCTTCTTTTTACGAATCACTCTCCCAATATGACATTTTTCCAAAACTCTCTCTTTTCACTTAGGATTTTAGGGTTAGAATTGAATTGTGGTAAAAATCCTTACATAACTTCTCTATTTGTAGGCTCCAAACTCCCTTTTAACTCCTAGGCATGTCCTAAAATTGTTATCCCAAGGTAAAGCCAACCAAATCATGGTTAAAACTTCAAGAAATCAAAATTCGCCCATGTTTTTAACTGTCGCGCTTAAGCACCGGATATTGTCTCTTAAGTGCCAGTGCTTAATTTAGCACATATCAAATTAATGTCCAAGTATTCATTCTAAGATGTCTAAGTCATTATTTAAGGTCTTAGAATAATCAATAAATCATCATATATTAAAAATACTACCAAAATTTTCCAACTCAAACACAACAATGTAACATTCAAAATAAATTCACAGAGCGCTTGGTTTATGCATCGTTAGTCCGACGTAACTAGTGCTTATTTTGGTTGACCCAACATCGTAAGATCATTTAAATTAAGTTAGTCACCTAAAAAGTATGGTTTCAGTCTGTGACTGTTCACTTTAAATATGTTATTAGTTTTAGGATCTTTGATATCCACAACTCCATAGGGATAAACTTTTATCACAATGAATGGGTCCATCCGCCTGGACTTAAGTTTGCCTAGAAATAATTATAACCTTGCATTATAAAGTAAAACTTATTTTCCTAACTCAAAATTTTAAGTAAGAATCTTCCAATCATGCCACAGCATCATCTTTTCTTTATAAATCTTACCACTTTCAAAAAATTTATTCCTTATCTCTTCAAGCTCATTTAATTGTAATAGTATTTTCTCACCAATATCCTTTAAATTGTAATTAAATATTTTAACAGCCCAATATGCTTTATGCTTAAGTTCAACTGGTAAATGACAGGCTATAACCTTGCATTATAAAGTAAAACTTATTTTCCTAACTCAAAATTTTAAGTAAGAATCTTCCAATCATGCCACAGCATCATCTTTTCTTTATAAATCTTACCACTTTCAAAAAATTTATTCCTTATCTCTTCAAGCTCATTTAATTGTAATAGTATTTTCTCACCAATATCCTTTAAATTGTAATTAAATATTTTAACAGCCCAATATGCTTTATGCTTAAGTTCAACTGGTAAATGACAGGCTTTCCCAAATATTAGCCTATGTGGGGACATTCCTATAGGAGTTCTTTATGCAGTCTTATAAAACCACAAAGCATAGTCAAGTTTGAGTGACCAATCCATTTTAGTTGGATTCACAGATTTTTCCAATATTATTTTAATTTCTTGATTGGATAATTCAACCATTGATTGGATAATTCAACTTGATTGGATAATTCAACCAAACCACTTGTCAGAGAATGATAAGCAGTAGAAATTTTATGGTTTACATGATATTTCCTTAATAATTTATCCATCATTGCATTTCTGAAATGACTTATATGAACGACTACTGCAGCAGTAGTATAGCATCGCACTTCCCAGCATCTTTGCACAATAATCTCCTCCACTGGAGTACTTGGTGTGTTGAATCCTTGATTCACAAATCTTCTTTCTTTGATTAATCTTTTCTTCACAGGAACTTTATCATATAATTTTTGCACATCGAAATGGATGAACTTTCTTCTATTAAAAATTCCATATCTATAAGTTTCTTTAGATTTGGAATCCATAGAATTCTAAAATGGTGATTTCTCTTTCATTTTACTAACTTAAATAACTCCAAAATACAAATTTTGGGAGTTACTAAGAAGTAAATCCATCCAAAACCACCTAAAACCGTCTTTAGAATCTACCAAACCTGTATTGATAACTGTGGCACCACTGGCACCGAATTATGACACTTCTGGCACCAACTCTTTGTAAAATGGCTCCTCTAGCTCCAATTCTAGCACCATTGGATCAAACACAGATTTCTGCATCATTTTGCTTATGATTTGAATACCTCTCAAATCTTCCATATAATTTAGTAATTAAAGATGTTTTAAGGTATTTTCTTAATATGTAAGTTTCCCAAGTACACGAAATTCATAAAGAAAGCATAAATATAGATATATATTATTTATAAAAAAATAGATTCACATCATTAATATAGAAAACTATGGGTTGTCTCCCATGAAATGCTTGGTTTAATATTGTCAGCCCGACATTCCCAGACTTTACTCTAGGTGACCTAACATTACAATCTCTATAAAATTTGGCCTTTGACCATCAAATTATGATTTCAATCTCTGCCCATTTACTTTAAATGCCATTCTAGTTTTTGGATCTTCAATATTAGTAACTCCATAGGGGTAAACGTTTACAACAGTGAATGGCCCAAAGCACCTAGACTTAAGTTTTCCAGGAAATAATTTTATTCTTGTACTATATAGTAAAACTTCCTGTCCAAGCTCAAATTCCTTTTTAATTATCTTCTAATCATGTCATTCTTTCATTTTCACTTTATATATCATAGTATTATCATAAGATTCAATTCTAATTTCTTTAAGCTTATTCAGCTGCAACAATCTTTTCTCGCCAGCATCATTTAAATAAAATTAAACTTCTTAATAGCCCAATATGTTTTATGCTCCAATTCTATTGGTAAGTGACAAGTCTTCTCAATAATCTATATGGGAACATTCCTATCGATGCATTATAAGTTGTTCTATGAGCCCATAATGTAGTATCTAATCTAGCAAACTTGTTGACCTAACTTTTTCTTGAGGTCTAGTCTTTCCTCTTTAATAGCCTAGGGTTTAGCCATAGGACTTTTCCTGTTGAATATTCCTAGAGGACTAGAGAAGGAACACTCACCATTAGAAATTCTAAACTATTCTTTGCTCAACTTGAAGTTCCACATATTGGTCCTAACCTCTAGAACTTAGTAGGTGCGGTCAATATGGGGGAGCTTAAGAAGAGTCCTCATAGGATTATTTGGCCTTAGGGTTAGCACTTTGGTGGTGTGGTCTGGTTGGTCTCACACACACACTTGCACATTACCCTTCCACTCACTACCCTAAACCCAAACCTACACCCAAACTTAACTTTTATCCCCTAACCCTTTGGGAGACTCATGTAGATGGTCCCCTAGACCCACTAGCTCGAGGCTAAGGTTTAGCTAAGACCAGTACATGGAGGACCCAAAGTAGGGATTTCTATTCGTCTATGACTCAAGTAGGTTGTTTGGCACCCCAATTTTACCAAAATACCTAACTCGGCATTTTGCCCCCAAATCTACCTAAATTAGTAAATTACCCTTGAAACTCCCAAACTGACCAAATTCCAAAAATTACCCAAAATACCTAAATTTGTCCAAAACACCCCAAAATCTTTAAAATTACCAAAATACCCCTGATTTTGCCAAAATTACCAAAATACCCTTGGTGACCCAAATTGTCTAAAACCTTTAAAATCACTTCAAATGTCCCCAAAATCAATTTGAACCACTTCATTGAGCTCAACTTGACCAATTTGACCTATTTTGACCAAAAGCCCCAATTTGCCCTTAAAAACCCAATTACCCTAATTCACCCCCAATGTCCATCAATTTGGTCCCAATCTTCCCCAATTTTAATTATAAACTCAAATTCACCATTTCTAATCTTGATTGAAACCAAATCCAAGCCCAATTGACCCACATTTGAATTCATTTTAACCCAAATCCAAAAGCCCCAATTGTACCCAAAACCAAAATCTCACTCAATTAAATACTCAAATATATCCAATTGACACAATTTTTCATGATTAACTCTTTACAACATCACCCCAAATCAAATTGAACCTTAAATTTGCCTTGTTCAAGCCTCTATTTAACTTAAAATCAACTTGGACAAAACCCCCAAATTAGCCATGTCCCCAAAACTTTCCACCCAACTACTATTTAAAACTATTTATGACAATCTTGAGGACCATTTTGGACCATTAATTGGGCCCTAGCCAAACTTCAGACCAACTCAAACCCAAGTCTGGCCCAACATTCCCAAAATTGACTAAATGTCCAAATTCCTTCAAATTGACGCTCCAAATCAATTCAAAATCACTTCAAATCTTTTCTAATATCTTTATGACATTTATTTACACCATCTTGATCAATCAATTGAGTCCAATATCATGGCTAGCCCAATCCAAACCCAACTTTAAGCCAAATTGCCCAAAATTGAACACATGCACAAAAGTTGACCAAGCCAAGCCAAATTGATCAAACCAAAGCCACTACACCCACTATTTGGACTCTAGTGACCAGGCTAGACCCACCTAGCCCACCCTACATGAGCTATGTACCAATGGTCCCTTTATTTAGGGGATTTCACCCCGTCTTTGGCCTAAACTCAAATATCTTGGCCACATCACTTACCATTAGGAGTTAACCATCATTAGCCACCCCTTGGCCTCCCTAAGCCTAGAAGTGACCTGACTCTGGCCAACCACCACCTCAGCCATTAGAAACAGCCAGCCCAAGGAAACCCCAAGTGGCCAAAACACAAAATTGAACCTCTCTGAGTTGGCTAAGTCCTTTTGGCTACTAGATCCTTTTTTCCCTCCACCTCAGCAAGCTTTTTTCACACATCAAACCCCCCCTATGCTCCACCAGGAAGCCAAGGCTATAAATGAAGCCTCCATAGTGAAAGCGGAGAGTGCTTAAAACCTTGGGGAAACTCTGTCAAAATCTCACCAGAGCTTCTTCAAACCTTCCTAAGTTCAATCCCCTTGCTCTCAGCCACTCACTTCCACTCCATAGAGCCAATTTCATTACTAAAATTTTCCATAAAATCAAGACAAATTTCTTTACATCTCCACAGTGAACCAAACTCCAATTAATTGTGTACCCACCATCTCTAGAGTGAGAGGAGTTGATTCCCCACAAAAGCCCCATCACAGAGTGTCTTTAACCTAGAAATAGACCAACAACTGAAATCAACCTTGGTCAAAATCATACATAGGCAATTCACTACATCTTTGAAGCTTACTAAAGGTTTATTGGACTCATTCAAAGCTTCTATTCAAAGCTTCTACAACCAATTCAAAGCTTCTACAACCATCTGATTGAGGCCTCCCCTCTCAGACAAAGTTATTGAGCTTTAATCCTAAATCGAGCTTAATTTGATTCTCCGTGCATATAAACTATATTTAATACCATATAAATCATATGAATGTGTTCATCTTGAGTAGATGAAGGTTTAGAACAAACTTGAAGTGATTTTGTTGAGTCTAGCTCTAGATCTTAAGGTTTTAGTGTGCACGGCTTACGGGTTAGGTTAGTTGGGGATAATGAGCGGATGTCGTCTGATTGCACGTGTATTGGATGGACTGATGAGATCAAGTTGGATGGAGTCGTGATACGTGAACCTTGGGCTGACAAGGTGCTTAGGTGTCTTGAGGTGTACAATAGAAAAGTGCCGCGTGTAAAGCTTGGAGCTATCGAGGTTGTGGTGGCGCCGCGTGGATAAGTAGGAAAATACGAATTTTTATTATTTATTTAAATCCCAGAACTTAAAAAATTCATATACTTTTTATTGAAAAATTATAAAAATAAAATAAAAATACCCTCTTACTCAGTGAACAAAGGAGAATAAGGTGGATTAAAAAAAATTATTTGTTGACTCTCCATTTTTTAATTAATTAAAAAGCCTGTGTGGCATTTTCATTTATTACGATTAAATATTGTTGATCATAGATTGAGATTTTTAGGGTCGGTTCCTCATGATAGAGGAGTTATTCTCTGATTTTTCCAAGGTCGGAGAGCATCTCTATGCTTCTAACCTTAATTTCCAAGCTTGAATAAATATTTTGGATTAAAGTAATTATATAAATTAAAATATCACTTGAAAAATTATGAGAAAAATTTTAGTAGGTTTACTATAGTCAGGGAAGCTTAGGAAAAATATCATGATGGTTTGAATAATTCTATAAATTTCTATAGTTAATTAAATGTGTATATCTTGTATTAATTAATTTAAATTAAATTTTAATAAAAAAATTAATGAAATTAATTCCACACTCTGTGTAAAAATCATGTTGAATTACTGTAAAAATTTAAAATTTATTTGATTAAGTTTGAATATTAAAGTTGATTTTATAAGGAAAATTATATTTTGTACAAAAATAATTATATTAAATTAAATACACATAGGAAAACTATGAAAAGTAGTTTTCTGAGTATTTAGTGATCAGGGGCACTTAGGAAAAATAAAAAGTTATTTTTGAGAAAATACTTCATTTTTTAGCCATATTTTAAATTAAAAAAAATTTTAAAAATTAAAATTCCCAAAAAACCAAAAGTGTTTCAAAATGTTCTTAATGATTTCTTAGTCACCTAGGACTCATCAAAATATTTTTTCAAATTTTTCTAAGTTAAAAAATAAATTTTTAAAGGCCTAAAATGTATTTTTCTTATTTTTCATTAAAATAATAATATTATTTAATTAATTAAAAATCATAAATATATAAAAATTTGTTTCTCTTAGTTCTCTAGACTCATAATGGTTTAATAAAAATGTTAAAATAATTTTTGTAATTAAAACATATTTTCATTTAATTAAATCACTAAAAATCAATAAATAATTATAAAATTAAATTAAAATTTAATTCAAAAAATCAAGGAATTTTGCATAAGTGTTTCTCTGACCTAAAGAAACCTCTAATATTTCTCCCATAAAAAATTTTTATTTTGATTGATTAAATAAATTAATATTAAAATCCTTTTTTCTAAGTCAAAATAATTATTTAAATTAAATTTAAATTTTAAAACCCAGATTTTCTCCTCTGATGTTTTAATTAACCCTTGAATAGGGTACTCTAAAGTTTTTTAAGTGATTTGAATCATGCCTAATGAGTTATTTTAAACTTTGGTGCCTTCATTAATATTTAGGATTAATCAAAGGGAAAATGGGTAACTTTAATCTTAATGAATACTCTTGGATGATTGAAATATAGTGGGTAAAAGGTACAAACCAATTTGCCACCTTTCTTTAATAAGAACAAAATTATAATTTTTTATTTATAAAGATTTGGAAGTTGAACAAAATCAAATGATTCTGAAGTGATGGGCTTAAGTTAGGGGGATAATAATTTACTTATTTTAAGCCCACAATTGATGATAATATGATCTTTCAATATAGTTACACTCCACCTAAAGTAAACAACTAACAATTGTCAATTCTCTCATTGAGATTGTTAAGGGCTTGGTGGTGATCTAGGCTCGATATTTAAACTTATTTGATGGGATTAAGAAAAGACAATATGATTAATGATAAACATCTCTAAGCACCATAATCCCAACTTCAGTGGTGCGTACAAAGTCATTAATGACTTAAACGTGTCATAGGAGCATTCACCTACATAACTCTTAAATGAAATATCAATTGTTTAACTGAGTACCCTACTCCTAGGATAATTAGAATGTCAAAGTTCACCAAGTAGCTAGGTAACCATTTTAACCTGACCTTGGATGATTAATTAAACAATATAATAAGTTCAAAATGAACTCAAAATGTTTCAAGAGATTTTTAAAGTAGTCCGGGTTCATTCCCCGGACACTTTGAAATCTCTTGGAAATTCTGAATGACAAATTGAACTTGTTATATTTTGTTCCAAAATCATCCATTAAGATCTTTTAGAATGCAATAAGTCATAGTTTGGATTCTGTTATAAATACCTTAATCTACCCTTGCAATTTATTTAATTTCCTGCAAAATTATATACATGTTGCAAAAGCTAACATTTCAGCGGAAATGTCGAGAAGATGACAGGTACACTTTTACAGCATTATTTAATTTCTATCATTTTAATTTTCTACAATTTACTATCGCTATAAAATACTTTAATTTCTTGGGTGTGTACCTGATTGACACAAATTTTAGGGGGTCATCCTGTGGAAGCTGTCGATCGCCAGAATCAGAATCTCGTCGCCTGCTTCAGCGGGACATTTAATTTACATATATATTTAATTTTAGAGAAGTATGAAATCAAACTGATCTCATATCTTTCATAGTTTAAATGAAAGAACACAATACCTCAAGCTATGTATCCATTCCAAAGGATAAACACAAGACTTGAAGGTGAGGCTTGATCAAATAAACAAAGAAATATATTACATTTATTTGGTCTACGAAACCTTTTTATTATAAGCCGACAAGTTCCCCTATTTAATATGAAAAATTAAATAGGGTTTATATTAAGCTGGGTTCTTGAAAGTTTCCTATAAGGGCAAGCCCTTATAGTTAATTACATCTTAGATAACCAAAGTTACCTAAGAAAACTCTCGATAAAAATCAGGGAATATTGTCTTCGAAGAGGTCAAAGGAAAAGAACTTTTCAATGAAATTGAAAAAAGAGATGTAAAGGGGGAATGGCTCAAATTTGGATCATTTATTTTTGGAATCTAAATAAAGAACAACTAGGGGATGTCACGGATCTTGAGTAGAACCTCAATGACCCAGTCTACCTTATGGTTTGGTTTCAATTTAGAGGAGAAATATTTAAACATTTCATCCTGCCAATTGTATTTAATTAGAGCTTACATCCATGTGAAACAATCACACGAATAGCCTGGAAGATGTGAGGACTTTGGTCATGACGAACGACAACCTTGGGATCCTAAAGCGAGTTAGGGATTATATTGTGTAGCAGAGCCATACAAAGGCCTAAAGAGAAGGTTGAGGATTTATGTCACACTAGGTGGACAACCTCGAAATCCTATGGCTTATTGTTTATTTCTAAAGAATGTTTTAGTTTACGTAGACATGTTTTGCTATTGAAGATGGTTGTGTTTCCTATAATGCTAGCTTCAAGTTCCTCGCCATGACTATTTTAAGTTTTCTAAGGTTTCAAGTCATGATGTCAAATCAAGTGTCTCCTAAAGTTATGGTTATTTAAATGTTATAGGGAATGTTAAAGTTAATTAGAGCGACGTCGGATAGGATCCTATGGTTCTCTCGTTCTGGCACCACCATTTTCTTTTGGATTCGCTTAGTCCAAATGAATTTACTAAACATTAATGAGTTCCATACGTTCCATACTTTGATTTAGACCGTGGGAAATCTTGTTAGCAACCTTAGGTTACCTCCTCTGAGGGATTCTCAATAATCTGATATAAATGTCTTAATTTAGTTGAAATTTTTGTTTTGTTTTATTTGTGATTAAATTTTGAGATGTCTTATATTTTGACTGTAGTGGCAGTGAATTTTATCTTGGTTAATTTTTAAATTTTAGTTTTGGTTTTTTGGCTATCCTAACAATTTTTACTTTGACATGCAGGGTGGCATCATTATTTAATATGCAAATTTACAAGCAAGAAACGAGAGGTGCAACTAAAGAAAAGTAAATCGCGATGCAATAACTTAAAAGGGTACCTGTCAATTCTTCCTTCTCCTTCCACCTGAAAGGTTAGATTTGGCAATGTGTATATAATTTTGTAAGAAATTCAAATTGCAGAAGTAGATGAAGGTGTAACTACCAAACCCTAAGTTAGAGTTTATTGATTCTCGAATGATCTTAGTGGATGATTTTAGAACAAAATATAACAAGTTCAATTTGCCCTTCAAAATATTCAAGAGATTCCAAAGTGCTTGGAGCATGACCCTCAACCACTTTGATGATTTCTTGAAACATTTCAAGTTCATTTAGAACTTATCATATCATTCTATTAATCAACCAAGGTTAAACAAAGGTTATCCCATTTCTTAAGGAAACTTAATGTTCTATTTATCCCAAGGCTAGGACACTCCATTGATCAATTGATATTTCATTTAAGAGTTATGTGGGTGGGTGCCTTTAAGGTAGGTTTGAATCATAAAATATTGTGGTGTCCACAATAAAAGTCAGGCTTGTAGTATGTAAAGATGTTAATCACCAATTATATTATCATCTAAATCCAATCAACTGACTTTAGACATCAAGCCTAGGTCACTACCAAGCACTTAACAATCATAGCTGAAGAATTTCATGGTGGTTAAAATTTTGGTTTAAGTGACATATGTTCTTTTTGAAAGATCACATCATCACCAATTTTAGGCCTATGATAAGTAAATAATTATCTTTCTAGCTTAAGCCCATCACTTAAGAATCATTTGATCTTAATTGACTTCCAAGTCATGATAATTAGGGAAATTAGACTTTTTTTGTTCTTATGATAGAAAAGGTGCAAGTGAGTTTCTATCTCTTAATCTCATTGTATTTCAATCATCCAAACATGTTCATTATGATCAAAATTACTCATTTTCCCTTTGTTAACCCTAAATTTTGATTAAGGCACCAAAATCTAAAGTTACCCCTTTGCCTTTGGGGCTCTTCACCTCATAATTCATTAATCAAAATTCAAATGACTTTAAGAATTTAGAGTGCCCTATCCATGGGTCAATTAAAACATCACAGGACAAAATGTGGATTTTCAATATCTAATTTAATTTAAATAATTATTTAAATTTAAAAGGTAGTACATTCAAAGTTGATTTTACTTAACTATCCAAAATAAACTTTTTATTCATGAGAAAATTACTAGAAATCCCCTTAGATAAGAAAAACTCTTAAACAAAATTTCATGATTTTTTGACTTAAATTATTATTATTTTTATTATTTAATTATTAACAAATTTCAATGATTTAATTAAATGGAAAATAATGTTTTAAATATAAAATATATTTTTATATTCTTATTAAACTTCTCTGAGTTTAGAAGACTTAGACAATCAAATTTTGTATTTTTATAATTTTTAATTTATTTATTATAATTATTTTTTACGAGAAAGATAAGGAAAAGCTATATTTCTAAGGTTTTAAAATTTATTTTTACTTTGGAAAAGTTAGGAAAAATATTTTAATTAGTCTCAAGTGATCAAGAGACCATTAGACACATTTTAAAATATTTTCTATATTTTTTGTAATTTTTTAATTATTTTTAATTATTTTAAATTCACTATAAGGCTCAAAAATCAAATATTTTCTCAAAAATAACTTTTATTTTTCCTAAGTGCCCCTCATCACAAAGAACTCAAAAAACCATTTTTCATAATTTTTCCAAGTATATTTAATTTATTATAATTAAATTAGTACAAAAATACAAGGTTTCTTAGAAAATCAACTTTAGTGGTCAAACTTAATCAAATAATTTTTAAAATTTTTACAATGGGTACAAATGATTTTTATACACAATGTGGAAATGATTTTGTTAATTTTTTATTAATATCTAATTTAAATAAATTATTACAAGATATACACATTTAATTAATTATAGAAATTTACAAAATTATTTAAACCCTCATAATATTTTTAGGCTTCTCTGACCATAGGAAACCTAATAAAATTATTCCCATAATTTTTCTTAATTTTTCCAGTGATCCTTTAATTTATATAATTAAGATAAGCCAAAATAGTCATCTTAGCTTGAAAATTAGAGTTAGAAGCATAGAGATGTCCTCTAACTTTGGAAAAATCATAGGACATAGCCTCTATCATGAGGAACAAACCCTCAAATATACAAGCCATGGTGAGCAATGTTTGATCATAATGAATTAAAATACTTCAGAGAATATTTAATTCATTAAAAATTAGGGAGTAAGGAAATAATTTTTGTTTTTAGTCCACATTATTTTTTTCTGTTCACTGAGCAAGAGGATATTTTTCTTTTATTTTTATGATTTTTCTATAGAATGATATGGATTTTTGAAGTTCAAGCATTTAATTAATTCCAAAAAATCTATATTTTTCTATTTAAACGTGTGACGCCAACTCATGCTACGGCGGCTTCGAACTCACACGCGACGCTCCACCATTTAACGTCGCCATCCACCTCAGCTACCACGCGGCCCACCTTTTTGCTCCAAGGGTTCATCTGGCTTGATCTCCTCCGTCCATCCAATACAGGTGCGATCGGACTACTCCCCGTCATCATCCCCAAACCAGCCAAGCCAAGAACCGTTCACACTAAAACCTTAAGATCTTTATCTAAACTTAACCAAATCGCATGGGGTTTATTCCTATTCCATCATCTACTCAAGATGAGTATATCTATATGGCTTATACGGTATGAAATACAACAAATATGTATGGAGAATCAAAATAGGCTCGAATTAGAGCTAAGGTTCAATGCCTTTGTCTGAGAGGAGAGGCCTCAATTAGATGGTTTTGGTAGCTTTGATTGGTTTCAACGAACCTTCAGATAAAGTACTAGGTCCTGGTGAATTTTCTAGATATGATTTCGATCAAGCTCGATTTCAAGTGTTAATCTAGAGCTATGTTAGAGGCTGTTTGAGAGGGGGCTTTTGAGGGAGATCAACTACTCTTTCTCTGTCATGGTGTGGACACAATTAAATAAAGTTTGGTAGATTGTGGAGGTGTGTGGAAATATGTCCTAATTTGAGCTAAATTTTTAACTCAAAATTGAGCTCTTATAGTGGGAACTAGAGGGAGAAAATGATGGGATTGAGCTGAGGAGTTCTTGGAGAGTCTCTAGAAGCAAATGGACCGAGTTTCCCCAAGGATTTTGCTAAACTCTCCTTTGGTCCTGGAGGAGTCAATTTAAAGCCATGACTGCCTAGTGGTGCTGAAGGCTTGGCAGTGGGTTCTAAGGCTTAGTGAGGTGGAGTGAAGAAAAGCACAAACATCCAATTGGAGTGAACCAAGTCAAGGAGTTCAAATTTTGGGTTTTGGCCATTTTGGCCCCTTTGGAGTGACTATTTCTGACTGCTGAGGTGGTGGATGGTAAGGTTTTAGTAACCTCTTGGCTCAGGGAGGTCAGGGGAGGGTTAATTATGATTTACTCCCAATGACAAGTGATGATGGCAAAGTATTTTCAAAATAAGGCTAAATATGGCTAAGATCCCTTAAATCAAGGGACCATTAGTCCAAAACTCACCTAGGTGGTTTAGGTGGGTTTAGGCTGGTCAATAGAGTACAAATGGTGGGTGGGGTGGGTTGTGACATTAATTTGGTCACTTTGGTGTGGCTAAGTCAATTTTCGTGAAGGGAATTTGGGTCAAATTTTCTTGAAGTTGGGTTTGGGTTAGGCTAGCCATAATATTGAGCCCAATTAATTGATCAAATTTGTGTGGGTGATTGTCATGAGAGTTTTAGAGAAGAATTGGAGTGGTTTTGAATTGATTTGGTGGGTCAATTTGAAGGAATTTGGGCATTTAATCAATTTGGGGAAGTTGGGTTATAATTGGGTTTAGGTTCGGCTAGAGTTGGGATAAGTCCAAATTTAGAATTCAAAATGGTCTTGGGGAATGTCATGAAGAGTTTTCAACATTAATTGGTTGCTAATTTTGGGGTTATGACATTCAATTTGGTGAGATTTGGGCACATGGCTAAATTGGGGCAAATTTGGGGATTTTGAATTTGTGTTGAAATTGGGTGGAATTGAGACTTGAAAATTGAAGCTTTATCAAGATAATTGATGGCTCAATTTGATTATTATGAATTTTAGGAAGATTTTGGAATCTAAATTGAGGCAATTGAGTGGTTTATGGGGTTCATTTGAGTGAGATTGGATCATATGGTCAAAATTGGGGGTTTTGGTCTGGATCAAAATTGAGCTTAAAGCATGGGTCATTTAAGCTTGAATTTGATTTAAAATGATTTTAGGCATGATGAATTTGAGTTTAAATTTAAATTTGGGAAATTTTTTTATCAAATTGGTGGACATTTGGGGTGAATTTGGAGAAATTTGGTCTATAAAGGACAATTTGGGGTTTTTGGTCAGAATGGTCAGATTGGTCAAATTGGGTTTAATTGAAGGGTTCAAATTAGTTTTGGAGACATTTGAAATGATTTTGAGGGTTTTGGGAAAGCTTGAGCCATCAAGGGTATTTTGTAATTTTGGCCAATTTGGGGTTATTTTGGTAAATTGGGTAGATTTGGGGAGTTTTGGGCAATTTGGTAGTTTCAAATGGTTTGAGATGATTTTTGAATAGTTTCAAATGGTTTGAGTTCAAATGGTTTGAGATGATTTTTGAACAAATTTGAGTGATTTGGGTAATTTTGGGAATTTTGGTCAAATTTGGGATTTAGGGGTGTTTGGTAAAGTGAGGTGCCAACAACCCTATTTAAGTCATGGACCAATGGAATCCTCTACTTTGGGTCCTTCATGTACTGGTCTAAGTTAGAGTTTAGCCTAGGGCTAGTGGGTCTAGGGGACCATCTACAAGATTCTCCCAAAGGGTTAAGGGTTCAATGCTAACTAGTTTGGATTTAGGTTTGTGAGTGGGATCTGAGTGAAAGTGAGTGTAAGTGAGTGAAAGTGAGTGAAAGTGAGTGTTATAGCTCTAGACCACCTAAGGTCAAGCAGTCATATAGGGACGTCTCTTGAGCTCCCGTATATTGACCCTACCTGCTAAGAGCTAGAGTTTAGGACCAACATGTGGAACTTCAAGTTGAGCAAAGGAAGGTTTAGAATTTCTCATAATGAGGGTTCCTTTTCTAGTCTTCTAGGAATAATCAACAGGAAAGTTCTATGGCTATATCCTAGGCTACTAAAGAGGAAACTAGACCTCAACCAAAAGTGAGGTCAAAAAATAGACCCCCAATAGGTGTGGTGTGGAATGAGATCAACAAAACTAACACAAACTTCTAAGTCAACAAACCTAGAATGAAGTGTAGAATTGAGTGATAGTTGTTCCCGCTGGGGAGTAACAAATACTCTTGTTAGGCAAAAAAGGAAATTTCAAGGACAATCATCAGGCAAACTGACAGTCCCAGTGAAGACTTGATTTGAATTAAATATATCAAAGAAAGTTTGGATTTCAATTTAGAATTTCAAGGAGATGAAGCTATGCACGAAGAAACCAAATTAAGTGAAAAACATCAGCGCAGAAAAGGGAATAGGGAATCAAAGCCTATCCCTGATGTGAGGATGGGAATATGACATCTAAGCTTACCCTGGAAGGTGGAAATGGGAATAGGACATCAAAGCACCCCAAAAGTGGAAATGGGAATAGTACGTCTAAGCCTACCCAAAAATTGATTTTGGGAATAGGACAGCTAAGCCTATTCCGAAGGTGGAAATGGGAATAGTACGTCTAAGCCTACCCTGAAGGAGGGAATAGAAATATGACATCTACGCCTACCCTGAAGGTGGAAATAGGAATAGGACGTCTAAGCCTACCACGAAAGTGAGGATGGTAATAGAATATCTAAGCCTACCATGAAGGTGGAAATAGGAATAGGACGTCTAAGCCTACCCTTAAGGTGGAAATGGGAATAGTACATATAAGCCTACCTTAAAAGTGGAAATGGGAATATGATATCTAAGCCTACCCTGAAAGTGAGGAATGGAATAATACATCTAAGCCTACCCTAAAGGTAGAAATGGGAATAGGACATCTAAGTGTACACCAAAGGTGGAAATAGGAATACAACATCTAAGCTTACCCCAAAGGTGTGAATGGGAATATAACATCCAAGTCTACCCCGAAGGTGAAAATTAGAATAGGATGTATAAGCCTGCCCCAAAAGTGAGGATGGGAATAGGACATCTAAGCCGACCTTAAGGTGGAAATGGGAATAGGACGTTTAAGCCTACCCCAAAGGTGGAAATGGGAATAGAACATCTAAGCCTATGCCAAAAGTGAAAATGGGAATATGACATCTAAGCCTACCCCGAAGGTTGAAATGGGAATAGGACATCTAAGCCTACCCCAAATGTGGAAATGTGAATATGATGTCTAGGCCTACTCCAAAATTGAGGAAGGGAATAGGACATTTAAGCCTACCCTTAAGGTAAAAATGGGAATCAGATGTTTAAGCCTACCCTGAAAGTGAAAATGGGAATAGGATGTCTAATCCTACCCAAAAGTGAGGATGGGAATAGGATCACTAAGCCTACCCCAAAGGTGAAAATATGAATAGGACGTCTAAGCTTACTCAAAAGGTGGAAATGGGAATAGGACGTCTAAGCCTACCTCGAAGGTGGAAATGGGAATAGGACATCTAAGCTTACCCCAAAAGGAGAATCAGAATTTAGGTGCCGACCTTGAAAAAAGGGAATCTGAATTTAGGTACTGACCTTAAAAGTGTATATGGGAATAAGACATCTAAGCCTACCCCGAAAGGAGAATCAGAATTTAGGTACCATCCTCAAAATAAGCGAATCAAAATTTAGGTATTGAACCCAAAAGTGTAGATGGGAATAGGACGTCTAAGCCTTCAAAATAAGCGAAATCAAAATTTAGGTATTAAACCAAAAATTGTAGATGGGAATAGGACGTCTAAGCCTACCCAGAAAGAAGAATCAAAATTTAGGCACTGACATCGAATAGAGGGAATCAGAATTTAAGTATTGACCCGGAAAGTGTAGATGGGAATAGGACGGCTAAGCCTACCCCAAAAGGAGAATCAAAATTTAGGTACAAATCTCAAAAGGAGGGAATCAAAATTTTCGTACTGACCCCAAAAGTGTAGATGGAAATAGGACGTCTAAGCCTACCCCAAAAGGAGAATCAAAATTTAGGTACAAATCTCAAAAGGAGGGAATCAAAATTTTGGTACTGACCCCAAAAGTGTAGATGGAAATAGGACGTCTAAGCCTACGTCTACCCCGAAAGGAGAATCAGAATTTAGGTACCGACCTCAAAAGGAGGGAATCAGAATTTAGGTACTGACCCCGAGAACAATATGAAAGTAGTGTAGAGAGTTTGTGGTGTTAAGCGTATAGAACTATGACATGAAAAGATTGACATCAGTGAAGAAGATTTATGAGACTTTATGCAGAGTTAGAAACTCTGGGGGATGTGAGGAAATTGGTGCTGACCAAGATAGTCGTGTTGCTCAAGCAAAGAGTAAGAAACCTCAAACTCGAGAGAAACCAACTCAACAAATTTATTATTTTCTTTTCGTGTTGTCTTTATCACATTTAATAATCAAAGTAGATTTTTCAAAATTTAATTTTCATTGGTTAATTTTTAAAAAGGAAATTTTATTTAAATTTTGTTATTATCAATTTTTTTTATTTTTTTATTTGTTCGTTATAATTTAGAACCAACGTATGGTTTTGTGGCTTTTATCCATCGTACCAAAGGGCAATTTGACAAACATGTTGAAATTTGAAAGAAATTTCATTAATCTGCTTCAAATCAAGTGTTGTAGATTGAATACATGCTAAAAGCATCAAAAGAGACAATCATACTGAATACATCTGAAACATTATATGCTGAGTACATATCATATATGCTGCTCTGGCGTAGTACAAAATGTGACAAAAATTTTATCTATCTGTCCTCTGTGGGACAAGCTCTTGATCAAGCTGACCTATTAAGCCACGCTTTAAGCCACGCTCCAGGATCACGCTCCAGGATAAGAATTCCTCTTTCGTGTACTTAGATGTGCAAAAATCTCATAGCTCGTACTGCTTTAGCTCTTCTAATTCTAAATCCGGTTGGAATCCATACAGCATCTTATTATCATCCATCCTTCTCAATGTAATGGAAACTCTGTGGTGTCGTACCCCTGTAATGAATTGCTTGGCGAGGTCGGCTCTGTTTCCCTTCAAAATTAGTACTGAACCCACCGGTAGTGGAATTGCAACTGATCCTTTGAACTCAACAGGTCCGACAACGTCGATTTGACGAGGTCGATTTCTTTTCTGAACAAAATGTCGCTTTTACTCATGAATGAGATTGTACAGAAAGGTCTGACAAAATCATGGTGATCTATATATGGGGGAATATAGTCTCCCTCTTCATAAATGTTGATGATACAACTGTTCATAATGTAGTCTGCTGGAAGAACACTCCATCTGACCATTCTTTTTTATCATCCACTTTATTGTGGGAGATAATGGATCCACCTAGTCGTGTCTTAAGATTCCCGGGGGGTTCCCTTACCTATCATTGGTAAAATTGTAGCAAAAACCACATTAAATGGTTATCCTACCTTTTCCATGCATCCACTTTTGTGGCACTGAGTTTTGTTAAAAGGTTCTTTCCATTAGAAGACCGACTCGACCTCTGTGTCGAATATGCAGTCAAGAATGCTTCTTTCTTGACTTTCAGAAAAGACTCTGGTGTACACTTCCAGGCCTTCCAATATACTGAAAAATTTTCCTTGTACTTCCTTGTAAAATTTAAATTCTCATCTTTTAACTCTATTCATCTTTTAAAATTTTGCTATGGGGATCCTCTGAGATCATCGAGGCGGCTCGATCCTCATCACATCTATAGGATACCACATCTGACTTGACTCTGTAGGTAATGGAACCTATGGCTCAGCATCCAGGTAAACTGGCTCCTCATGTCCCATGTTAGTGGCTATGAAGTCCTCAAAAGAACTGAAGTGGTCTAAATGGAGAACATTGCATGTTGGGCATTCCACGAATGCTCCTCCGATTGATCCCTGATTAGAAACTTTGACATTGCACATCGGGCAACCCTTGTAAACTTCATCTGGTAATATTGGTAGTATTTGTTCTGTAGGAAACTCAGACTCGTCCTCTGTAGCATGCAGACTAGTAGAAGTCTCCCTCTTGCAAGGATCATAAATTTTCTCCTTAAGTAAGTTCTCCACCTCTTTTAGGCACCTTTTCTCTTCATGTAGGAAAGCTATGTATTTTTGGTGATTAGTGTTTTTGCGTTGAGTTCTTCTTAACGGTGCATCTGACAGTCTCTCATCATCAGCACCGATTAATTTCCCTATTGGCAACGACAGGTGACTAGTTCCCTCCATTGGGTTCTGCTATGCTATCACTTTCTTTCTCTTATGTGAGGAATCTTCTTTAGTACTAATCTTCAACACTGAAGGTAGTATATCTTTTTCTACATGACTGACTATGTCCATCAGAGGACCCTCATACTTCACGTCAACCTGATCGAAGTTCAAGTTGAAGTCTATGATGCCACCCTGAGGTGCCCTTTCCTCGTTAAGTGTGAGATTTCAGCCATCCTTAAATGCAAAAATTAGATTTTGTCCTGACATTTTTTCTGCAGATGACAGAAAAAACATCAGTGTGCTAAAATTTAGTAAGAATAAGAACAAAACATTTATTAAACAAAAATTTTGTTTATACAGGTGCGAAGATTATATATTTATTTATATGTATACATTTTTTTATTTTAATTTAGTAGTATATCAAACTTAAAAGTATAAAAGAGAACATCAAAGCATGCAACTTTAAAAGTTTTCATTTTATTGAGGTTAACTTATTACAAAATTTTGAACCGAGTAACAGACGCTTGAAAAAATAAATAACCCCAGAACAATCAAAGTCTCAAAAAGGTGATTTCAAGCAGCATCAAGTTGTATAGTATGTCTTCAAATATCATCCATTGATCGGTAGCATAGGTCTTTTGCCTCCAAAATCCACCAGCTGGTAGGCTCCTTCTGAATAGAATTTTTCCAAGACAAATGGACCCTCCCAAGTTGGCTCAAATTTTCCACCTATCTTGCAATGTGCAAGAATAGGTCAATAGGTCTTTTGTCTTTTGAGAACAAGAATGAGGTCACCCAATTTGAATGTTCTTGGGCAGACCAATTTGTCATGAGCTTGTACCATCCTTGTTTGGTAAAGCTCCAAATGTTATTGAGCTTCTAATCATTTTCCCTCAAGACTTTCTAATTCTTCAAGTTTGAGTTTTACACTTTCTTTAGTTGTAATTAGGTTGGCGATGGAGACTCTGAGAGATGGTGTTTGAACTTACAGCGGCAGTACGGCCTCAGGCCCGTACACAAGTGCATAAAGTGTACATTGAGCGGGAGTTCTGAACATCGTTCGGTAGACCCATAAAGCTTCTAACAGTTTATTATGCCAATCTCATTTGTTTTCATCCAATATTTTATTTAAAATATGTACCAGTGTCTTGTTGAAGACCTCAACCAGTCTATTTGTCTTGAGATTATAGATTGTAGAGTATCTCCAGTCTATCCCATGTCGTTTGACGAAGTTATTGATCTTTGTAGTCTTGAAGGCTATCCCAATGTTAGAAACTACTCTGAGTGGAACTCCAAAATGGTAGACGACCTGACTTTTGAAAAATTGAAGGACGCGTTGTGTTGTAACCTCCCATAACGGCACTGCCTCTGCTCAGTTAGAGAAGTAATCCATAGCGGCAAGAATGAATCTATGTCCTTTAGAGGATGGAGGGTCTATCAGACCTCTTATGTCCATGTCCCAACAGTTGAATGGCCACAAGATGATGGTTGGGTGTAGCACATTTGGAGGTTAGTGTTAGAGCACCCCATGCACTTGGCAAAGGTGACACTTTTTGGTTGTGTCCACGCAATCAGACATCATCATTGGTCAATAATACCCAAGTTTCTTAATCTTCATTTTTATTTTCAACCCTGACTGTTGAGCACCACACAATTCAGTGTGTACTTCTTTGACGATACTCTGCGCTTCTGCTCTGCCTAAACATTGCATCCATATCTGATGGAATGATCTTCTGTAATGGACATCACCCACTATAGCATATGACATCACTCTTCTCGTGATATGATATGCCTCATACTTGTCTTCCAGTAACTTTACAGTCTATAAATATTCTATTAATGGCTTACTCCAATCTTTATTGATGTTAGCAACTGCAATCATCGTTCCTTCTTCTTTTGAGCTTATGTAAATTATTGATGTTGATCGTAGACAAAACTCATCATCCTTGTATTGTAATGTCGACGGATCCTCTGGTGGACATGTCATCTCCTTAGCAAGTTTTGCTAGAGTGTTTGCATGAGCATTATTGCTTCGAGGAATATGATAGAGAGTCACACTAGGAATTTGTTTAAGCAGCATTATAGTATTTCAGTGGAATTCTACTAATCTTGGCTTTAAAATCTTATATTGTTCGACAACTTGTTGAATGATGAGTTGTGAGTCACCATAGATGGCAATATTTGTTATATCCATTGAGATTGTTAATTTTAATTCAGTGATTAGTGCTTCACATTCTACTTTGTTGTTTGTGCATGTCTCTGTTAAGAGATAGGAGAATCTCAACATGCCCTTATCTGGCATGATGAAAATAAACCCAATTCTTGCTTTGCCTGGAATAACTGTTCCTGATCCTTTGTCTTTTCTGGCTGATGAAGCTCCATCAAAGTACATTTCTCAATGTCTGACACTAGACGATTCTATCTGCAGTATCTGTTCATCTGGCAACTCATCATTGAGTGGAGACCCAGTTGGAAGTGGGTGTGCTGTGAGAAAATCTGCTAAAATCTGTCACTTGATAGCGTGGAGGGGAACAAAAGTTATATCAAATTATAATAAAATCATCGAGCATCTTGCTACACGTCCGAAAAGTGTTGGTCGGGTCATTAAATATTGCAATGGATTAACTTTTAAAATAAAGGTAATTTTTTTGAGAGAGCATGTAATGCCTAAGCTTTTGTGTGGCGAAAATTAAAGCTAGACAATGCTTCTCAATAGGTGGATATTTTACTTTCGTCAGTATTAGACGTCGACTCAAGTAGTAGAGCGCATCTTCCTTACCCTCGTCATTAACATGAGACAACAGGGCCTTGAGAGAGTCTTCTAAGGCCGTGGTACAAAGTAGCAACGGTTTTCCCGGGATAGGGGCTGCCAAAATATGAGGTTTCATTAAGTATTGTCCAACATATTCAAAGGCCAGCTGGCATTTCTTTTCTTAAACAAATTTGCCGTCCTTTTTAATTAATGCCAAGAAGGGCTGACACCTACCTGAGAGATTAGAAATAAACGTCTCAAATATGCCAACTTTCCTTAGAAGGAACATAGTTATTTTAAAGTTTTAGAAGAAGGCATTTCCAAGATAGCTTTAATCTTATCCGGGTCTATCTTGATTCCATGATGATGAACAACAAATCCTAGAAAATTCCCAGAGGTGACGTTGAAGGCACACATTAAAAGATTCATCTTGAGATTATATTGTCGTAATCATTCAAACACAATCCTTAAATTGTACAAATGGTCTTTTTTCTATTTTCTCTTGATGACCAAATCATCCACATAGCATTCCACTTGGTTGTGAATTAGGTTGTCAAAGATCTTTGTCATTGCTCATTGATATGTTGCTCTGGCATTCTATAAACCGAATGATATCACTTTGTAGTAAAAGTTCCCAATTGGTATTCTAAAGGTTGTAAGTGTTGCATCCTTTGGAGCCATTTTAATTTGGTTGTATCCTAATGATCCATCCATGAATGAGAAAATTTCATGTGTTGAAGTGATGTCCACCATCATTTCTGGTATTGGCAACAAAAATTCATCTTTTTGACAGGCTTTGTTAAAATCCCTGAAGTCCACACATACATGGATTTGTCCATTTTTCTTCTTAATTGGTATAATTTTGGCTAACCACATGGGGTAGTGCTCTTCTCTTACAAAAGTTAGCCTCTATCAATTTCTTCACCTCAGCAATGACTTGTTGTTCTATTTCAAGGTGCATTCTTCTGGGAGCTTGTTTTACTAGGGTTATATCTTTGTCCACCCTAAGTTTATAAACTACAACTTCCGGGGATAATATTAACATTTCATCATAACTCCATGTAAAACAATCTTTGAATTATAACAGTAACTTGATTAGTTCTAAAAACTCTTTATTTAAGTAGAGAACTTATAAATTTAAGTCGGGGCTGCTCCTCTGTCCCTAGGTTAATTTCTTTCAGTTCATCAACGGTTGATTTAATTTCTTCCTCAAATTATAGCGGGGCGTCTTCTATTAACTAATCTTGAGAGTTAATATACCTAAAATATATAGTGTTTTAGACACATTTTTATATCTATTTTTGATATATTGCGCTTTAATAGAAGGTATTATTGTGTTTTTCTTGTAGATAAAGGTAAAAAGGGTAAAAAATGCTTAAAGGAGTCAAAAAGGATCAAATTTGGAGCAAAAAGGTGAAAAATTTTCAAAAGAGTTTTGGCGCCTGAGCGTCAAATCCGGTGTTTAAGCACCGGTTAAACAGATAAGCCCACGCCTAAGCACCAGAGGTCCCGCGCTTAAGCGCCAGTAGCAGTTACTAGACGAGTAAAGTCGGTTTCTACAAATTTTGAAGAGGTTTTTGAGGCACCCATTGACTTAATAGGAGGTTATAAACACCATGGACAAAAATTATCTCAAAAGGATGCATCTCTTTGGGAAATACATCAAATTGGGACACATTTTGAAGAGTTTCCAAGGCACCACTTTAAAACTATAAAAGAAAGAAGAGAGGACTTTGAAAAGAGTCCTGAAAATACTTGAAAATTTTTAAAAGTTCATCATTTGGGGAGTTAGTTGGAGAGATTTTCAGGAACCACTTTTAATTTTATTTCATCCTTTTTATTATTTTATTTTGAGTGATTGTAAAGAGAAGAGATTCAAAGGAACTTCAAGAGTTCAGTGGACAACTTGAGATAAGTTTTTATCTTTTTTCTTTGAAACTACTTTTGGTTTTAATTGTTGGTTTTAATTGAGACTTATTTTTAATTGAGACTTATTGTTGGTTTGACAATGATTTCTACTTTTAAACTAAAGTGTGATTTTGTTTTCTCCATGGATTTTGAGTATTTTTGTTTATCTTTCTTCTTAAAATGATTAGTAATCAAGTTTTGGATGAAAGTTATGGAGAGTATTGATCTTTAATGTTGGAAGAAGTTGTGATGATTTCAATCCATGCACTTCATTTACATCTTGATTTGACCAATCCAGATGTTAAAATTTGTTATGAGAACATGTAAGAACCGGGCTGGTATTGTCTCAGTCAACA